>NW_005317061.1:0-1042 GCF_000412655.1 Myotis brandtii
CTATCCACTGAGCCAAACCGGTTAGGGCTCAGAAAATATTTTCATGGATATGTTTAGCTTTCTCCTACAGACATAAAAAAAGCATCTAGAAATGAAGTGGGAGCCTGGCTTACCTCTGTAGCACCCAGAGCAATGAGGTTAATACCTTTCATTTTATGGGTTCACTAAATTTTGGATGAATAAATGTAATACCATAGTCTGAGATGGTTGAGCTTTGGAAACTTATCAGAGTGACTTTTCAAGCAGAGCATTGCATCCTTTGGGCCAACACCCCACTGCTTCATAAAGCTGTTTATGTTGACTGTTCTTTCAGCAGAAAGAAAATTAATGAACGCATTTATGTGGCCCCAAAGCAGGTGGGGGAGGAGGGAGAAAGAAAGAGGAAGTGAATATGTCTGAATACATGAATGGGTGAACAGGAGAAAGAAAAGAGAGAGGGCAATATATCTTTCTCCCACATAAACATAAGCTGCTTCCTGCACATCCAACTTTATTGGCTCCCTTGTCATATCAGTGGCCTAGAAAAGCCCAGAGGATGGATGGAGCATTAGGCTGGAAGTAATAAGGTTGTGCCTGACTTACTTCAGTATTTGCAGCAGATGTTACAAATGTCATAACATGAAGTTTTGGGATCATACTTGGGGGAAAAAGTCAAGATAACAGATGTGGGCCATTTCCTTTTATCAGGGAGTCCTGAGTGACACCGCACTGATCCAATGATAGTCTCCACCCCCTTCCTACTGGGCGGAATCATGCCCCGAACAGTCTGTGTGCTTCGGGGTCAGAGGGCTGATAGCCGCCTGGCAGCACTCAAGAAAAGGCTTTTAAGACAGTTTACAAAATGAAAGTATAATAATCCTTTTTTTTTTTTTTTGGGCCTTACTGAGGGAACATAGCAAATCTAACCCCCATTAAAAATTTAAACTTTGCAAAACATTTTCAGCATATTAATGCAGAGGTCATTTCTATCAATCAAAGGACAAGTATTAAACTTTGCAAAATCAGTGCCACATTCAAATCCCAAATTTGATGTGTTCTCTCT
>NW_005317062.1:0-1042 GCF_000412655.1 Myotis brandtii
CACAGATCTGGGCATGGTCCTTCCTAGTCTGATACAGGTTTCATTCTTTTGTCATATTGACCACAGTCACCTCATTTCAATTAACATAAGACCCAATGGCTAGCACAGAGCCTACTACAAAGCAAGCAGGAATCATATTGTTGAGTGAATCATATTAAATGCTGGCTGTGTGTCTCCCTCTCAGAAAGCCTTGTGGTGGAGGCATAGAAAGTAACTAAAGGACAGTCCTGCCTGCCCTCAGGATCTCACAGGCTACTCTGAAAGACACGGTTAACCACAATACAAGGCGGAATGACATAAGTGCTTCTTGGGGGGCAAAAGTGGAAAGAAGAGCTTAATTTCAAAATGGGATATTAAAGTAAAAAGTTAATTAAGGCAGTGATGGAGGACTTTTCTCTTAGCTTTTAAGAAGGTAAAATATCTCTAGGAGATATTTTTACTTTTTCAAGCTTCGTACCTGTGCACTTCCCCACAAATTCATTTGTGAGAGTTTTAACCGCCAGTACCTCAGAATGTGACTGGATTTGGAGATAGGATCATTAAAAAGCTAATTTTAAATGAAAAGGAGGTCATTAGAGTGGGCCCTAATCCATTCTGACTAGGGCCATAAGAACAGGAGATTAGGACACAGGCATGCAAAGGGATGACCATGTGAGGACACAGGGAGAAGACGCCCATCTAGGAGCCAAGGGGAGGCCTCAGAAGAAACCAACCTTACCAGCACCTTCATCTTGGACTTCTGCCCACCCCAAATGTGAGGAAATACATTTTTATTGTTCAAGTCACCCTGTCTGTAGCACTGTGTTATGGTGGCCCCAGCAAACTAATACAGTACCTGTTTCTTCTCTGTTACACACTTCTCACGTGCAAACCCAGATCCCTCTGTATCTGATGTAAGGACCCCCCGGCACACGCAGGAATGTCTGTGTCTCAGGTCCCAGAAGTTGTAGGAGATTATTTCATCATCCTCACCACAGCACTGCTGTGAAAGGGTGGGAAGGGAGCTTTTGCATTTTGTCACAAAGAACCAAGTACCTGATTT
>NW_005317063.1:0-1042 GCF_000412655.1 Myotis brandtii
CCTGATATAGAACATACCATAGGAAGCAAAGTTGTCTGTGAAAATCAATTACTTATGGCCTGGCTCTCAAAGATTGCACTTTTATGAAAATGCATAAGCAAAGTCTTAGCAATTCCTAATGCAACCTGGAGTGATTTGATATAATTGATAAAGAGATGCACAGGAAAATTAAAAATGAGTGGCTTTGCCTTCCATTCAGAGGGCGAAGAGCACTGGGCTCCCAAAGAGATTTTAGATCCATTCATTCCAGGGGAAAGAGAGTTCTAGATCTTTTTTCCTAAAAACATTCCACCTCGCTGTCTTCCTTAGTAGCACCATCACCGGCACATTAATTTAAAAACATTATCAACATCACAGTAAGTCATCTTGAGAAAAAGTTAGGTGGAACTGATTTTATATATGTTATAGAGGTCATTATTACTATTTAAGACATGTGGATGCAATTTATTTCTAATTTACTATAAGGCTCTTTTTTCTTTTTAGGAATGGAATAAAATTATAAAGGTAAGTTCCATTTTCCCCTCTGCTCTCCCCTTATTTTTAAGTTCTTAAGCTCCCCTCTCATTTATGAAAACTTGAAATGTTAGAAACCTCGCCCTAAGGGTTGGGGAGTGGTGGTGACATTCTTGTACTTCATTTGGAAGTATGATGCCTCTTTACAGTAAGACCAGGGGAAATAGAAGGGAAGGGATAGACTTGAATATGCTGATTTGTTTGAACAAAGCTTCTAGCATCTTGCTGCTCAAAATATGCGTTGCAGACCAGCAGTAGCAGCAGCAGCATCACCTAGGACATTGCTCACAAAGCAAAATCCCTGGCCACACTCCAGACCTAGTGAATCAGAACATCTAATGGATATTCCAGGCATTGTGAGGCATGTTCTATGAACTGATTCAAAGATAAGGTCTAGGAGGAGATAGACTAGGTGGTGATTGTGAAGGGGAGATGGCAGGAAAGACCTTTGTCAAGCATTTCCATTCTTAGAAAGACTTGTAAGTTAAAGAGTCTTTAGCAGTGGTTCTCAACCTTCCTAATGCCGCGA
>NW_005317064.1:0-1042 GCF_000412655.1 Myotis brandtii
AAATTTATATGCATTTTCTTTCTGGTTTAGGTCAGTGGGTTACCAACCCCAGATCTAAGCTGGCAACTAGATGGAAAGCCAGTCCGCCCTGACAGTGCTCACAAGATGCTCGTACGTGAGAACGGGGTGCACTCTCTGATCATAGAGCCTGTCACATCGCGAGATGCCGGCATCTATACGTGTATAGCCACTAACCGAGCAGGACAGAACTCGTTCAGCCTGGAGCTTGTGGTTGCAGGTAGGCTCAGCTGCGAATCCTTCCTCTCTCCAATGACCATCAGATTTGGAAATGTGAACTAATCCTACATCAGTAACCAATATGGAGAATAATTCAAACTGCTGAAAAATAGATTGTATCATCAAAATAGCCATTTAGGGCATGTTGTAAGGCTTAGCAAATCAGAAACTAATTTTTCTTCAGTGTAGCCATTATGATTTATTTTTTCCTTCTCCCACTAGCCTGGACAAGAGAGAAAGGGATTTGGGCTTTTCTGGGTCATCCAACTCGTGTGTATGTGTTGGCCCTCAGTGTTATCTAAGAAAAGGGCAGTGAGCAGCAGCATGGGCTCCAAGAACCAAACTTGCTGTATAAGAATTTGCTTATGCATGAAATTCTGAAGATAGACTCAGCTTTTAAAGTAACAGATACCAATTTCAAAGTCCAAAATTTTAAACATTTCATTACCCCCAAATATTATAGTCACATTAAACTCAGAATTGCCTTTTAATTGATTATACTGTTTGGTAAACTTTGTAAAAGTATTGTTATATGAAGTCTTACCCTTAGATAAGGACAGTATGTTTATGGAAAGGTTTATACCATCCTTAGGAGTTGAACATAAGATTCTGATATCTCTTCTTGTAAAAAAAAAAAAAAAGCAACAATGTTTATTCCTCATATACATTATCTCAATTAGTCCTTACAACAGCCCTATGAGATAATTAGAGCAAATGTTCATCCTAGCTTTAGGCATGTGGAAACTAGAGAGATTAAGTGACTTCCCCGGGTCCCATTAGTCAGCTAAGGGCCAGTCTCAAAAGG
>NW_005317065.1:0-1042 GCF_000412655.1 Myotis brandtii
ATCGGTGAGTGCTCAGCAGCGGGCGGTTCCCTCAGGCTCCGGGGCAGGCGGGCTCCGTAGGGGAGCCCTTTCTCAGCAGTGAGCACAGACCTGCTTGAGCAGCCAGCGCAGCAGCGAGCTGCACAGCCAGTGATCACAGGAGACGGGGCGTGGCCACAAAACAGGGCTGGTGAGATGCCAGGGCAGGCGGGCCCAGGAGCGCATCGCAAGTGGGGTTCCCACTCTCCCCAGAATGCCATGCCTGTTTGGAGAGGTGTTTGCTTTTTTATATACATATGTTTCCAAGAGCTCTTGGAAATGAGGAGAGAGGCCTACTCAGTGCTGTGGATGGTGCCTGGTACGGAACCTAATGTCAGCAGCCCCTGCAAGATGCCCCTTAGTGACAATGAAGATGGTGGTGCCAGTGCCACAGCCACACACTCAAGGACCTCGCCTGTCACTCTGAGCACCCTCTTCTCTTGCATGATTGGATGCTGCTGGCAGAACGGGAGAGAAAGAAAGACAACAATTTTTTTTTGTTCTCTGACAAGATGCAAGGAACCTTCGCGAAAGCTTTTCCTGGAGATCAGAAACTACATTCCCAGCACCGCGTGGCTCTAGCAGCAGCTCAGCAGCCCCGTCCGGCAGCTCACTGGTCCTCACAGCGCTGCGAGGCCGGGCGCAAGGCAGATGTGGGCAGGGGGAGGTCTGTGACTCTCACCAGGACCTCTGGCTAATGGTGATGCCCTCCTGGCTGGTGAGGTCCCCAGACATACACACGCACACGCACTTAGGCACGCACAAACACCCCACCTGCACGGCAGCCATTCATGGTGAAAAACCGGGGTAGGTCCACAAAGATGGCAGCTCCTGTATTCAAACATGAGTGATATGCAGAAGCAGGCCTCTCTGCGAAGCCTAATCCCCTGGCATCTGTGCCCTGCTATTTGCATAAGTAAATGGCAGCTCATTAAGAACACATTAGTAGCTCTGTAACCATGTAAGGGAACCAACCTAGTGAACCCGAGCCACAGGAGAGCTCTCTAATGCAGTTGTGCAGCCT
>NW_005317066.1:0-1042 GCF_000412655.1 Myotis brandtii
TAGTGAAAAATAATACTGATAAGTAGAGTTAGGCTGTTCTCTTTCAATAGGAAATTTAGAGCGAAAAGCTGATTTTAGTCAGAAGGGTGATAAAGACTGGTAGGGGATCTGATTTCAATGGTTAATATGATTGCTTGATGTGTTGGTCTTAAAATATTCATATTTCTGTTTAGCTTCTATTGGTATCAAGCATCCATTTAAAAAAGTTATATTTCTAAAATATATATAAAAATTGAAAGAAATGATCATAATAAAATGGCATATAAATAAAAGAAATAGGCTGAACTCTATATGGTTGATTCAAATTTTGTTTTACATATATATGCAAAGTGTACACACCAAGAGAATAAATAATTCCTTTTGAGTGGTAGAATGAGTGAGTTTTATCTTTATCTTTATATTATTCTCTATTTTCCAAATTTTCTATGGTTTTATAAATGTTAAACTTATTTTGAATAGGAAATCCTAGAAACTCTACTCCAACTTACTATAAGATATTCGTCTTGTATATTTTTGTTAATATTTGAAATGCACAGATGCTTTGAGCTTGAGATAATTTATTATGGACAAATTCCATGGGGTGTGGGGTGGCAAATAGAAACTGGGGGATATGAGAAGTTAAGATAGAGGGGGAAGGATCAGAAGTGTGAGTCAGTGACAGGAGACATAGCATGATCAGCTGTATAACTCAAGTATTTACTGAAGAGGGCCAGAAATGGACAGAAAATTCCAAGCCTAAAAAAATCGAATAAATCTCTTACCAGACAGAAAGCACAAGAGCTTCTAAGAAGAAAGCAAGATGATACAGACAGGTAGGAGACCTACTTCCTCTTATTCAAAGCATGTGTATACCCAGCTCAGAACGCCAGAAAGCTATCTGTTTAACCAGGACAGCTCTGTGTGAGTAACTTCTTAAGGATATGTTATGAGGTGCAATGAGGGTGTAAGGCCACCTGAGATCAGAGGGTCTCTAGAGAACTCCAGGCTCATGCTCGACCACTGGAGAAATCATTTCTACCATGCATGATGCCAGCCATACAGC
>NW_005317067.1:0-1042 GCF_000412655.1 Myotis brandtii
CTCTTGGGCACTTCCTTGGGGCCGGGCACTATGTTGAACCTTTTCACATAAGATTTTCTCCCCTACAACTTTGAGAAGCAGATTTCTTAGCTTCTTTGCTTTATTGGTCAGAGACTTGAAGTCACTCTCTTGGGTCACAAAGCCAGTCAGTGGCAACACTGGCATTTGAACCTATGTTGATCTGGTTCTGGAGATGTTTGAAAAGAATGGCAATATTGGCTGGGAAGATAGGCTCTGGAATCAGAAAGATCTGGAGGTTTTTACTTTCTGTGTGGCCTCAAGCAAGTAATGATAGTGCCTAGTCCTTAGTTTGCTCATCTGTTAGATGGGACAGTACAATATCTCACTTAGTCCAAGAAGCCAGTGATTGTATATTACACCATTATTTTATGTCATGCTAAGAAAAATAGAATTATAGCTAATTAAACTATGATATAAGACTTTCTTACCCCTTAGAATTGTAAACTTATGGAAATAATACTTATGTTTATTTAGATATATATTTTATCATAAGGTCTTTGTAGATAAATATAAAGGAAAATCAAAGTGAAATAATGAGTTTAAGGTATTCCTAAAACTTTTTCATATTCAGAGATTGACTCAGGATTGTTGGTGTCCTTGTTTTTCTACATACAAGCATCTTCTGTAACATTGTAAACATTAGTAATAGCACTTCTTTAAAGACCACTCCTCTCTTTTCCTTGGGATCTTAAGCTGCAGATACCCATTTAAAGACTTTTTATTTATTTTTAGGGAGAGAAGAAGGGGGAGGGAGCATGTGAGAGAAACATTGATGTGCGAGTGAAACATTGATCAGCTGCCTCCTGCACGCTTCCTACTGGAGAGTCGAGCTTGCAACCTGGGTATGTGCCCTGACTGGGCATCGAACCAGCTACCTTTTTATGCCCGGAATGACGCTCAACGAACTGAGCCACACCGGCCAGCGCCCATTCTGCACATTTTGATGTGTGTTCCCAGATATGACAGTGACATCAAGACTGTTGTCAGGCTGACAGGGATTGTAAAAAGCATCTCAGTTTTA
>NW_005317068.1:0-1043 GCF_000412655.1 Myotis brandtii
CACACACACACACACACACACATACACACACCAATATTTCCAAAGCTATGCCATGTAATGCCTTTATGAATGCTATTGTTCCTCCTTGGAATACATTTTGCTTCTCCTCCACATAAACTTCTCATTCTCAAGTGTCTCTAGGACATTGTCCCTGACATTCTCAGAAACAGTTACTTGTTCCCTCTTCTAAGTCCTTGCCATGCTTTGTGCTTTGTCTACTATAACACACCATTAGTAGAGTTGGACTGATCTGCTTCTCTGTTTGTCTTCCCCACAAATTCATTGCTTCTCCAGTCAATGGTGACATCTGTCCAGCACCTGATAGAGTACTGGGCATCTAGCAGACACACAGAAAACTTTTGCTAAATGTGTTTTTCCAAGGAAAGTTTAAGCTGTTGTTTCAAGAGCAGTATAACATTGTTAAGTGTATGGGCTCTGGAATCAGATAAAGCTAAGTTCCCATCCTGGCTTTTGCACACATGTTTCCCTGCCTTTCTACCTCAGTTTCCTCATTTGTCACAAGGGGATAGACACACCAAGTTCTGCATAGCATTATTATGAAGTTCATTAAATGAGGGTAAAATAAGATCACCTCCACTAAGCACTTACCCAGGGCCTTTGTCAGACCTAAATAAATATTAGCTGCTATTATTCCCACCATCACAATCATTATTATCCATTCATACTCTGCTAAAAGGCATTCTGGTCCTCTGTTGAAAAGCCATTACTGACTCTAAGTTGGAAGAGAGCCAGAGAAAACTACCCTGATTTGAAGGGATTTGCCTGGTGACATTCTCCAGCACACGCTGTGCGGCGCTGCTTTAATAGGCTCACCAGCAGCAGGATGTCAGGCTGTTCAGAGGCTCTGACAACGGGCACCCCTCAGACCACAGTGGGGAGGCCGGTGGGGATGAGGAATCCGGCTTTAATCCTCCACCCACCAACCTTTGGGCAAACTGCTTCTAGGTCTCCATTTCCTCATCTGTAAAATGAGCACAAAATTATCATACCCACCTCTAGGGCTATGGGTAGCAACATTTTCT
>NW_005317069.1:0-1043 GCF_000412655.1 Myotis brandtii
GGGTTATATGAAAGATGATTTTCACAGTTTTATTATTTTTATGAAAACCAGAAGTGTATATGCCAAAATATGTCAAACAGGGATATTTGATTGGCATGTGCATATGTATTTTTCCTTATGTCTGCTCATCTGTTTTCTGACTTTAATAGTAAATGGTGGTATTAAAATTAAAGCCAGAAGATAATTATCTACTAATCATATGGTGTAATCAAAATTTTCTAATCTGTTCTTTGGAAATACATAGATTTTTTTTTAAAAAGCCAAATGATTTAGATAAGACAGTCATGATCACAGCTTCTGAAATAGTGGGTGATTATTCCCCAAACTATCCATCAAGTGCCTACCTGAAGTGTGCTTAGCCTAGCCTCTATTAGGTAACCATGAAAACATCAAGTTAGGCCAACAGTTTTTTGTCAGAAGGTAAAGATGAACAAGACTTTTTTCAAGGTTCAGATATTCCCAAACCAGAAATATGGCAGGAGTTGAAATGGATATTAATCACATGCTATTATTAGAACTGCACCTAAGGAATATTTTTAAGGAGAGTCAGAGGAGTGTGCATTCTGAGCATTACATACTCACTGGAGATTGGGATATGACTTGAAGATGCAAGATATGATTAGAGGCTATATTCTTACAGAGTGGATTATCTGGGGTCCAAGCTTTCATTATGCAAACATTTGCTGAAGGACAGATCTGTGAAAGGCACTCTACCAAGGGGAGTGCTGGCAGAAGAGGCAGAGGTGGGGGTGTAGGTGCACCCCTACTCCATGACCTGTCTTATTCAGAAATGATTCTTTGCCTTTGGTAATGACAAGGGTAGAATCCATACGTCTCTTTGAATCATCCAATTACTAATGCCTATAACTCATTATAATCAGTTAGTTATTAGACATTTCTATCCATAGCCCCAGGGTTAAAACCCTGGGATGTCTTTGAGACACTACCTGAGAAGTTTCTCCATTAATAAATGATGGCCCTGATGGTGTGGCTCAATGGTTGAACATCCACTTATGAACCAGGAGGTCATGGTTCGATTCCCA
>NW_005317070.1:0-1043 GCF_000412655.1 Myotis brandtii
TAGTCTCAGCATAGTTTCTTCTTCACATCCTTAGTTATAGCAGTTCTGTTCAGCTAGTCTTCAGGAGGTTCTCAGTGATGGTTTTTTCCTAACATAGTTGCAATTTTGATTTGATTGTGTGAGGAGGTGAACACAGAGTTTATCTACTCTGCCACCTTGACTGGAAGTCTGTACCTAACTGTGACATAAATTTAAAAAGTACTCTAAGAATGATGGAAATATATCTAATGGACTTATGCCCTAGTATGAGGGGGGCTCCTACTGGTCAAAAATGAGACAATTTTTTCATTAATGTTAATAATGTAACTAATAGACTATAATTCTTCAATGAAATAAAAACTCATGTATTTATATTGAATAAATGCATTTATAAATAAATGGGGAAGAAGAGAAAAATTTTCCTTACTGTAGAATTTCAACATATAAACAAAATAGAAATTATAGGTTTAAAAGTCACTGTTCAGTAATCACCCTAATGATAACTGATTCAGGCAAGATAATGGATGCTAACACTAGTAAGGGAGGCATGATGGAGTGAGCAGATTGGCAAATCCTGCCTCCCCAAAGAAACTATAAACTAAATATAATAGTTAAAAAACACTATTTCAGAACTCTGGAAATTAACCAAAGACAAAAACCAATTTGAGAACTGTCTAGTCATGAACTTTTGGTAAGAACAGTGAGGATCTGTCTCCAAAATTGCTGCTACTCAAACCTTCACAAAACTTCTGATATCTTTTATATTTCTCATTTCTTTCAATTTTTGTCCTTACTGCATAATATTTATATCTACTTCTACCATGCCTACCCTCTCCCAAATGACAGAGTAAAATAAAAGCAAACCTTACCAATATGCCAAGAATTTTGAGGTAGTATCATTATGAAACTACCTCTTCCTGAGTCTTAAAAAATAATTCTGGATCTTCTTATATATGCCCCCATAGGTGTACTCATGATGTGAAAACAGATTTGTCATTGGTGTGGCTAGCCAATGACAAATCTAGCCTGGCTGATGTTGCTCAGTGGTTGAGCATCAACCCAGG
>NW_005317071.1:0-1043 GCF_000412655.1 Myotis brandtii
ATATGAGGGGAACTACCACAGTGTTTCTGGGTGAGGGAACAATTGGCCAATCTGCAGCCAATGTATTTCTCTCACTGCACACACCTAATAGACATTCCTCCCCCAAAAGGGGCATTCCAGGACTGTGCATCAATACTGTTGTGGACCATAATTTTCCCTACCTATTCATATTCTGTGAATATTTTCTATGACATCAAGCATTCTACTATAACATTTTAATGACTAAATCCTTTTCCATCATATCGTTGTTACCATGATTTAGTTAGTGATTCTGAAGACATTGAACTGGCATTTTATGAAAAACAAACAAACAACCACCTTCATAGGATGGAATGACAGGAAAAACCACTTTGAATTAGCAGAAATTTAGAACTTCGTATATTTGCTTGGCTTTCCTGTAAAGTATCGAGTTTTCTTTAGCATCATGCTCCGCATCCACAGCTCTGTGGGGGTGTCTGGAGCCCATCTTAGTCCTCACGAGTCAGGGAGGGAAAGGAGTGCTGCTGGCATGCAGTGGCTCAAGGCCAGGATGTTCCTAAACATCTGCAGTCTGCAGGATAGCATCCCACCATCAACAACAGCCATGGGATTATCTGGCCCACAATGTCAATGGTGTGAAATGGAGAAACTGCTCAACATGGGGCACAAGCAAGAGGAAGGTGACCCTGTCACGCAGCTCGCTCCCCAGGCTGTCTCCCTCACGGACACATTTTTGACTTGTGTTAAAGCTGAAAATACTAAAGACAATTGGCATGTGCGTTGCATGGAGACAGTTTTGATTGTTTTATACAGGAGCGTGTAAGCCTTGCTCCTGTTTTCCTGATAAGCTTCCTGGTGTGTGGAGCCACACCCTCTCTCTATTTAAACCGGAAACCCAGCTCTCCTTACTGTCCCTCAGTCATTCCAAGTGCTGGGAATGGCTTCTCTACACATAAGGAAAGAAATTTTAGGCTCTTTAACTGTTCTGTTAGCTAATTGGCTTCTACTGAATACTACTGGGCCTGTTCTGCTTATGTTTCATTATGTTTATTTAGATTTTTTTT
>NW_005317072.1:0-1043 GCF_000412655.1 Myotis brandtii
CATATGTAATATTTTCAATAATAAAGATTAAAAAAAACAAGCCAAAAAATAAAAATAGTGGATTAAAAAAAGGAATATTTTGGAAGACGTGAAGGGAAAGTAGATTGGTTTAACCGTTATGGGATGTCATGAATAAATAAAAGATGACGACAATGTTTGGCATATGAACCACTCAGAAATCCTCAACTCCACTGATATCAAGTAGGAAGAGAAGCTGGTTGGCAAATGAAGGTGACCGGAATCTTGGGTTGTGGAGTCTGAGGTGAAAGTGGGCACCCCAGCTGGCAATGTCAGAGGATGCTGGTGCAATGGGCACAGGAACCTTGGCTTAAAGGCCGGCTTACAAGAAAACTCTGGGAATTATTAGTGAGGAGAGATCACCAAAATCGTCAAAAAATAGGAAACTCTGCAATGAAGACGAGAGAGGAGCAGTCCCAGGAGGTCTGTGGGAAGAGCAGGAGAGGTCTGCGTGAGAGACCGAGAGAATATCCAAGGAGAATAGAAGAAAACCAGGAGAGAAGACTGTCTAGAAGCTGAGGGGACAGTGAATTGCAGGAAGTGGAGCTAAAGCGAAGAGGACAGGGGTGCAGGAGTGCCTGGGCCTGTTAATTAGAAATTCTAATTACAACAGAGAAGTCTCTTAGAATGAAGGCAGAAAAATCCAACTATTTTGTATGTGCATCCTGTCAAAGATCTTTCCTTTTTTGTTATTTCTTCAGGCAAATAGTACAACTGTGAGCCTCGGATTTTCTGCAAGATTAGAGGAATTCTGCAGAACGGACTCTGATATAACTTTATACTTGAGAACAATATACTACTCCAGATTTCCATAGCGTGTTAATTGCTAACGTTGCCACTCACATCTTTGGAGTGCTCACAGGCTCATTTGATAACCATTTTTTGAGCTCCTCCTGTGAGCGAGACCCTGTGCTAGGCACAGCCCTGCAGACAGGCAGGCAGAGTCTCGCCCCTTCCCTCACCTACAAGCCGTGTTATCATTAGCTCAGCTAGACAAAGGGAGAGGATGGCCCTGGGAGATGGAG
>NW_005317073.1:0-1043 GCF_000412655.1 Myotis brandtii
GGGTTTTTTTACTTCATTTTATTGGATATGTAATTAGTTTTGATCATTATTATTTTAATCATACGACTTCATATTCAGTTTATTTAAACTATTTTCTATTACTGAACACTTAAGTTATTTTTTATTTTATTAGGATAAATTCCTGGGAGTGGGATTATTAAGTGGGATAATATGAACAATTTTACCATTCTTAATATGTTTGCCTTATTGCTTTCCCAAAGAGATGTAACATTTTAGTGTCGCCATTTCAATATTATCAGTTCACTAAAAGTTTACAGCTTTTTAGGTGGGGGTTTGATATGTTGCTGCTAATTTAGTAAGTATAAGAGAGAGTTTAAAATTGCTCTAATTTACTTTTATGTGACTTTCCGTGTACCTTGTTCATTTTTATAAATAAATGTCTTATGGTTTCTTTATACATTTGTATGAGTTATTTATGCAGATAATACTTGGTAGAAGTATTTTCATGGCCTTTGTGTTGTTTTTTAATTTTATTTTCATGTTTTAATTTTTGCTAAATAATTTAAATAATTCTTCAGATTTTATAGTTGTCATATTTATGAGTATGAATAGCTAAAATTTATTTAAACTTTAAAATAGTATTCATAGCTCTTATAAGCAGCTGAAACTGATCAAGATGATCTTAACATTTTAAGGCTCATCCAAAAACAAATTAGTTTTCTCCCAAGAGTCTACTATTTAAGTACCAACTTTATTTTTCATTTTAGTCAAATTGTTAAATACGTGTTTCTTACATATTTCTAGGCCTAGAAACTAGGAAGTGACTTCCTTTGTGTCTGAGACTCCCAGAATTTCTAAGCTGTCATTCGGGGCCTTTACGAATTAATTACAATCTTAGTTGTTTTCATCTTACCTGCTTTTAGGATGCCTGCCTCTTCCTTCCATGCTATTTAGAACTGAAACAATTCATATTTCCTCTGAGTTTATTTTTCCTTGCAACCTCAGCTGTCTCATGGGCTCAAGAAGTTTTCCATTTTTTTCTCGCTCTTAGGGTGATAGTGACATTGTCTTGAAGCTTCCAT
>NW_005317074.1:0-1043 GCF_000412655.1 Myotis brandtii
CCCGGGCGGCGAGGCGCTAGGCAGCAGCGAGTCCGAGACGGAGCAGCTCACCCCGCGGCAGAAGAAACCCCGCCGGAGTCGCACCATCTTCACGGAGCTGCAGCTCATGGGCCTGGAGAAGAAATTCCAGAAGCAGAAGTACTTGTCCACCCCGGACAGGTGAGCACCCGGGGAGGGGCTGTCCGCAGCTAAGGGCCTTGAGAAGGGAGACTCCTTTTGCTCTAGCCATGGGACACCCGGGCACAAGGACCGTGACATGCAGGACACGGTGGCAGGGTCTGGTCCTTGGCCCACATCTTCTCAGCCTTGGTTGGACAGCAGCCAACCCATGTGAATGCCTCACACTTGGTCCCCACAGGAACCTGCCTGGTGCCGAACTGGTACTCCTCACTGTCTCTCCATATTTTAACTTAACCACTCAGTGTAAGCAGCGAGGGGAAGTTTAGTGGACGGTTGCCCAGACTCTCAGCTGGGGAGCAGGCGTAGCTTCTAAAGTCACTCACTCTCAGGACCAGATGCAGTGGGACTAGATGGGGAGTTGGGATCCACGCTCTCAGCCTTCTCATAGTCCAGCTCCCACCTGGTCCGTCCGCTGCCTGGCTCCTGATGGACAGGCTGGATTGATCGGGTTGAGGAGCTGTCAGATGTCCTGGTGCGTTGGATGGGTATCAAGTCAAAGGCACTAGGCTGAGACCAAAAAGGACCTGGATCAGATCCCTTTCTTTAAACTGGAGATCCAGATGAGGGGGCTGGGACTCCTGCTTTACTCAGAGGCTTTCGCCTCAGCCCCTTGCTTTAACTTAGCATCTGAACCGCAGAATACCCAAGAGTGTGTGTCTTACCTTGTTCCTCAGACTCACTCTGGAGATGGCTGAGCTTATTTTTATTGGGAGTGTTTTCCAGGAGAAAAGGCAGGAAACTCCAAGGCCTCTCTTAAGCTCTGTAGTAGCTGTTGGATAAACATTTAAATGCAAATCTCTGACTAAAAGAGAATTTGTCGACTGAGTCAATTACAGTGGGGCCTTGACTTACGAGTTTAATTC
>NW_005317075.1:0-1043 GCF_000412655.1 Myotis brandtii
AAAAAAATTAACCTCGCACATACAGGATTAGCAGCAATTCATGTGCAAGGATTTGGCAGTTAGAGTTGACTGCAAGGTCAGAATGAACTTGCAGCATGACTTAGTTGCTAAAATAGTAGAGACAGCTTTAGGCTGCATTAAGAGAAGTTGTGTCAAGGACAAGAGAAGGGAAGTTTCTATTGTATTCTGTCCTGATCAAAGCCATCCGTAGCATGTCTATTTTTTTGATGCCACAATTTATTCTTATATTATTGAGTAGCTACAATGTTTCATTTAAGACTGAGACTGTAGTAATACAAATTTATATCAAGTGGAAATTCTACTCTCACAGATGTCACAGTGGACTAAGAGGAAACTAACTTGTATGTAAATAATTAACATATAAGAAAGAAAAAGATACAACCTTTAGGGTAGATAGCAATAAAAAATAATGCAGATGCTTGGGATGCATCTATATGCAGGTACTGGTCACTACAAATTATAGAAATCAAAGAACTTGGACTTCGTTATGTAGGCAATGGGGCAGCCATTGGAAATGTTTGCACTGGGGAACAATATAATCAAAGCTGTGTTTCAAGAAAGAAAGAAAATAGAAAAAAAATACCCAGAAATTTACACATTAGTCCATATGATTGATCCTCACTGTGTTGTGGCTGTGGGACTTAGCCATTTGAGGCAGAGCCAGGAAAAATGAATGGAAATTGCGAGGAGACAGATTTTGATGTAATATATTGAATTTCTTTCCATCATGTTGTTCAAGATGAAAGAACTATTGGTAAGGAAATGACCAATCTTTTCACTGAAAGAGTTCAAGCAAAGAGTAGACGGCCATGTCTTAAGCCCTGCATGAGCCAATACAGTGGTTGATCTTGGGGTTTCTTTCCAGTCTTAGAGATCTTGGAAGTCTGTGTTTCCATGGCATGGTAATATGCTGATTAATTAACCTGGTGAGCAAAATTACTTGAGTGTTTTGTAGCTTCAAATATGTTCTTTCTATCATCTAAAAATATCACTATGTACTTACAAAAAATTTTTTAACACAC
>NW_005317076.1:0-1043 GCF_000412655.1 Myotis brandtii
GGCATTAGGAAGGTTGAGAACCACTGCTAGCTCTTAATTTAATGGCAAAAATACAATTCAGTGGATTCAGTAACTCAAGGCTTGGTTGTAACCACTGTACTTTACTGCCTGCCCTTCCAAAACTCGGGATTTGGGGAAATGTCAAGGAGTTTGAAATGGCTGTAGGGTGAGTGCTGAAAGTTAGAACATGAGGCTGGCAATGTATTCAAGAACCTTTCCATGGAGAGCTGTGAATGCTAGACTTAGACTAACGGTTTTGTACTTCCGTGTGTGGGTCCGTGTTTCCTAGACTGGAATTCTGTGGAAGCCTATTGCACAAGATATAAATAATGAGTGTGGGAGGGGAATTCATGTGCAAATAGTTTGAGAAGCATGGTTTACATCAACCTGGGTACATTTGCTTTTTGCAGCAGGACTTGTCCGAGCCTGTACCATGAAGGTGGGCATAGTAACTTGTCAAAAGAAGAAAGCCTCTCTAAGCTTACTTTAGTGGCACACTTTAGCTCCCAGAACAGTGCACTTGGGATTGCTGGCACAGATGATGGTGATTCATGGAGGGGTTTTAACGCCGGGGGTGGGTCAGAAGGGGATCACTAGGACTGAAGGGAAGGGTACTGGGGAGGACAGAGACAAGAGCTAGATTTGGAGGATCTGCTGAATTCAGGGCCCTCCCAGCCAGGATGTGTGAGAAGGCGGTCAGAGGGCTGGCCCGCATCTGGCCCACGGGCACCAAAGAGAGGCTTCTGCTCACAGCGGTCTCCGTGGGGAAGAAACTGAATTCACGCACATGGCATTATCCAAACAAAGCCATGTTGCTTCTGTGTAGAACAATGGGCTGGCTTTTCAGGGTAGCTTAATGGCGGTGGCATATTGCCCGGGCCATCAATTAAATTCCAATCCAATTTCCTTCCAAAGCATTATCTGCTTTGGGAGTTCCTTTTGAGCGTAGAGCAAATCTGGCTGAGGCAGCGGGAACATGGACCCGCCACACCACACAACAGCTCTGCCTTTCACAAGGGCTAGCCTCTCAGATCTTATCTCCC
>NW_005317077.1:0-1043 GCF_000412655.1 Myotis brandtii
TATATTTTGGGTGTGCTGCAGAATTTTAGGAATCAGTTTATGTGTTCCATGAGATGAAAAAGGTTGAAACTTGCTATTTTAGAGGATAGTGTCAAAATTGAGTTGAATTGTAGGAACCCCAGCTGGTGTCCTGGGAAGTGTTTGGTGGTGTGTGTGGGGGAAAGCCCACATTGTAAATGGGTGCAGAATTTGTAGGGAAAAATCATTACTTATCTGCTTACCCCTAAGTATGTTTTCCTTTCTGCTGCCCTCACTAACGACTCATAGAACCTCTGGGGGGCAGCAGAGAGTGCTGTTAGAGAAAGAACAGGATATCTCCTAGAAGTGCATTTCACCACCTCTGTTCCCAACTGACCGGCACTTCCTGTGTGCAACCTTGAATCCATCTCTTCCACCGGCCCCCAGATTCAAAGGAGTGTCATAAAAATAATTATCTCTACCCTATTTTGTCCATTTGTGTAACATGAAATTCATTCACACATACCTAGTTCAAAATTTCACCCAAATATTTCTTCTAAAATCTTAGGAAGCGATGTACACTTGCTAAAATGGGCACTTTGTAATAAAAACTATTTGGACAGAATGAGTGTAGGCAAACTAAGTTTTATGTAGTTCATGTTAGAAGCTATACAATACAAATATGAGAGTACTGTTTGTTTACAAGGAGAAAATTGAAGAACCCCTCATTTTGCATTAATAAACCAAACCAAAACAAAAAAACACGGGACAGAGAGTCAAGGACCTGAGTCTAGTTCTGGCAAAGCCAGCCCCCCAGTCCTGACAAGTCATTTCCCTTCTTGAGATTCAGTTTCTTAATCTGTATAAAAGGAGCTGGACAAGAGGTTACCTAAACTTAATTCTTGCTTCAAAATTCCATCATTTTTTTGTAAAAATTCCAGTGAAGTGATGCTATGGCTTTGGCCTGGCCTTTTTGAGAATACTTAGAAAGACAACCTAAACTCCTAACCATTCTCTCTCTCTAATAGTCCAGTAATAATGAGGAGATCAAGTGAGGCAGGGGTGGGCAAACTTTTTGTGAGTGC
>NW_005317078.1:0-1043 GCF_000412655.1 Myotis brandtii
AAAGGGTCGTTCGACCCCCAGGTTGAGAACCGCTGACATAGAGGCAGATGCCCTCTCCCCTTCCTCTGCTGCCATTCTCTATCTGATATTAAACACTTTGTGTTATTTGTTTCTTGACTCTCTCCTACTAGAATCTAAATTCCCCGAGGGCAGGGACTTGATCTATTGTCTCCCCTGGGCTGGCACACACGTGGTGCTCATGTACTATTGAACACAAAAAAAGGGAACGAGGTTGCATAGAGAGATTTCAAAGGTGTGAAGTTTAGACTTTCTTCTCAGCGGAACAGGTGGGATGTGGTGGGGACGTACCCAGTACTTACGACCATCTACCAGGTCCTGGGCTACACACAACACACGTTACCTCACTTTACATGGGCTATGGAATAACACAAACCACATGCTAGTGAGCAAAATGAGCTGGTCTTTCAACCTGGTATAAAATCCACGCTGAGCATCCTTGTCTCGATTTCGTGTTTATGTGCATTACTGCCTGTTTCTAAGGAAGATGTAGGCTGTGCTCTTCCATCCAGTATCATGTCCTACGTCCAACTGGACATTGGGAATAAGATCCTGCTCTGTGTGCTTGGGTAAAGCTTTCACACTCTGGACAGAGCCACACTCGGTATCACTTAGTGATCTAGCAATTCCAGTTTCCTAACACTTACCCACATGGACCCCACACCACAGGAACCCTGAAATTCCGGTTCTAACAGTGAATCACTAACAATGAGAAGGCCCCATCTTGACTGGAAGCCAGCCCCACCTCCTTGTCACAAGGCTTCCCCACCCTCTCCTTGAGGCCCCTCGGGCCCACTGTTAAAGCCAGACAGACTCTCCAGTTTTCACCCCTCCCCCAACAACAACCCTGCAGCCAGTTTTAGATGCACAATGACCAGAACAGGTTTTCTAAGGAATGGTGTTGAACACTGTGTCCTCATTCAAAGTCCTGATAGCATGAGGGTAACCCTGTAAACACAGACCTCAGGGCAAAGAGCAAGAATTCTTTCCCTTCCTCACTTACAGCCAACACAGAAATGGAAAAG
>NW_005317079.1:0-1043 GCF_000412655.1 Myotis brandtii
AAAAAAAAAAAAAAGAAGAAGAAAAATTCATATTATACCTCTAAACCCATTAGAAATTTTCTGGTTAGGAGTGTAATCTAGTTAGGAGCAAAGCCTACAAGTGTAAGAAAACAAGATTGAGATGGGATATGACATCATAGTGGGATAAGACATAACATACTATATTCAATGAATTCCTCAGAGGTTCCCATTTATTTCTAATTTTCATATTACTTCTTTCTTATATGAGTCACATACATGTGAGTATTACTATTATTCTTCTCCCTTTTGGTCACAGTTCAGACCAACTAAAAGCATTTAATTTAACCTCATAAAATCGTGGCCTCATATTTCACACTGTGGAAGTTGGGGCCCCGCCCGCGTGTTGCATTATGGCAGCAAGTATTAGCTTAAGTAATGTCGGCGAATATTTTTTTAAATGAACAACCCAGAAAAATCATCAGAGTAACTGTGCCTGGGAGGTTTGGAAGTGTTACACTCTGCATAAAACACAGCGCTGATTTCAGGGTGGAGGAAGGCAGAATTCATACTACAGTGTATTCCAAGGTGAGTCGGAAGTGAGAGGGTAAAATTAGCAGAGAAAGCCTCGTCACAAGGTTTGTGTCTGAACAGGAAGAAAGAACTGGGGCAGAGGCCAGAGTGGAATATAGGAACATAACCATTGAACCTCGCTCTTGCAAAGATTTCGCTCATTTCTCAGACACTTTTTCCATCTTCATGTTTAAAGGAGGTAATTCACAGTAAGCACATCTACCAACACATCGTGAATATTCAATAACGACTAGTGCAGTGGCTCACAGCGGATGTGAGAAGCTTTGTCCACGAGGCTATTTTAGGGGTCTGTGAAGTCAAAACTGCATTCATAGAAATATCAGAACATTATTTGCCTTTTTCACTCTCATTCTTACATGACTGAGTGTGCAGTGGGTTTCTCACAGGCTATTTTCAGTGTGAAGCTGCAATATGCTGAATGTAGAAGCAGACAGAGAATCCAGCCTTTTCCATTTAGCTGGACAGTAAGAAGACTTGTGCCTGGCGGGTGT
>NW_005317080.1:0-1043 GCF_000412655.1 Myotis brandtii
CTAACTGGGAACCCAGCCCTTTAGCCGATAAGCATGTGTACGGATGCGGAGGAGCGAGGTGCTGCCTCGCTAGGAGCACGTCCAGGTGCTAACCGCAGACATCAGGGAGGAGGCCGCCCACGAGTGGCAGGGAGGCTTCTTCCTGGGAAAACCACAGGCTCACATCAGATGATCTAACCCTGAGCTGTCACAAATCGTGGCTTACATGTTTCTATGGTATTTCCAAATATATGAATTGAAGTTGTCCCATTGACGAGCAAGGCCTCTTAGAACAAGCACACAAGATTCTAAGTCAGCCTATCAGGTCATGACAACCTTGCCCTTGGACTTGGACAGGGCGCCTGGCTATGCTTTTAGTGACTAGGGCCCACGTCTTGTTCTTTGTTCTGGGGCCCAACACAGGGCTTGGCCCAAAGCTAGCGTTCCATGTTGTTCCTGTACCTGGACTGGGAGCTTCCCAGCGGGCCTAATGTGCTTGCCGTTCATGCTACACGTTACTGCCATTGTTAATCACCCTGACACACTGCACGTGAGGAAAATGCAGGCCCTCTTTCAGGCCGCAGAGCCCACTGTTCTCTCTGATATGTTCTCTCATTAACTCGACAGGTATGTTCTGGGCGCCTTCTGCACACCTCAGTACACCTGTCGAGGAATGAGGTAGCGCTCGCCTGCAAGGAGCCTGCAGCAGATGATGATGGCAGCACAGAGCGAAAGGTTGTGGCCGAGGTGATGGGAGGTGGGCCTGGGCGACTCTCCACCTCCCTGCTCCTCCTTTCACCCACGAACGACCCAGATTCCTGCCTCAGTCCCGGCCGTGCACAGCCATTCTCAGGGTGAAGGTATCATTTCCGTGTGCACACGCAGCAGGAAAGTACAGAGACGCTCCCCCCGGCCAACACGAGTCAGGGAGGTTTTCGGAGGGAGACGGAGGAAAAGACTTATTGTCAAACTAACTGGGAGCACACGGACAGGCACCGTTATTCCTTACACCGTGTTTGTGTCTTAAATATCCAGAGTAAATGTGGTTTTAAAAAGATATAATT
>NW_005317081.1:0-1043 GCF_000412655.1 Myotis brandtii
TATGTATATATGTGTATATATATGTATTCACTTTGATGGACTAGAGCATACAATTTATTAATAAGCTAATCTCCAAAAAGCAAAATACACCAAGCAGAGGCTAGTCTAACTGAGGAAAGTAAGCTGAAAAATCAAGAGTTGATTCTTAGACTTTTTTAAAAAAAAACAAGTGTTCATTTTCTTCTAAGAAAATACAGACACTAATCTCAGGGTTGGAAATCTTTTTGTAGGACAAAGTCTAGTCACCCGACTTTACTAGTTAAATATCTAGGTCACTTTAGCACTCTGGGACATTAAAATAATCCTGAACATAGGCAAGATCTTTTTCATTCTCATTTCTGAAATCACAGGAACTAAAATTAGCTCTCACATGGAAATTAGCAATTTATTCTATCAGTCTTTGTTGTTTGTTTAACACGCCCAGCTTCACAAAATAGCCTATTGTCAACAGGCTCATGTCAGATTTCCCCAGAATGACTCCTACAGAGATACTGATGAATACAGTATTACCATTACAGACAGCATTTGGAAGGATACATTCTGTGACACATGGTTAAAATATCAATCATTCTAACATTAAACCTGATGTAACAACAAAGGCCTAAGTCTTCCAATTTTACTCCAACATTGATTTCAATTCATTAGATCTTCACTGAGATGCTAAAAATGGTATAGTCACAAGATATGACAAAGTCCCTCAATTCTAGGTCTTCGATTTAAAAACAAAACAGTTAAGTGTCACACTCTATTCAAACTCAACTGACAGGACTCAAGTAAATTGCAAAATGTCCCTATGGGGCTGGTAATTATAAAAAGCACAAACTAAAATCTAACTGCAATGGTCAGAAATGATTATAACAAAGCAGTGAGAGATGCAAGGAAGAAAAACAAAGTGATATCAATCACACCAGCAATCGTCGTCACCTTATCAATTATACCAGGCTTAATAATGATAAAAGTACCTGTCATTTACTGAGTATAATGTGCCAGTCACTTTGCATGCATTATTACTAACCTGTGTGACAACCATACAAAGTATGGCC
>NW_005317082.1:0-1043 GCF_000412655.1 Myotis brandtii
GTGGCTAGAAATTAATTCATTGCTTTGATTTCATTGTGTTTTTTACGCTCACCTCCTCTTTATGGCCAGAGATCATGGTGTTTCACCTAAGATTATAATGTTTCCTTTTTAAATGAAGTTTCAGTTATGCAATTAAGTCCCGGAGACCTACTGTGTGCCATGGTGCCTGTAGTTAAACCAGACTGTATTGAATACTTAAAAACTTGCTATGAGGGTGGCTCTTATGTTAAATATTCTTATCACAAAAACAAATAAGAGGGCAGGAAGAAACTTTTGGAGGTGATGACTATGCTTATGGTATTGATTATGGTGAAAGTTTCATAACTCATCAAGTTGTGTACATGAAATATATACATTTTTGTATGCCAATCGTACCTCAATAAAGTGGTTTTTGAGTCAGAACTCTTGGGGTTGAGCACTATCTTGTTAATTTGGTGTCAGCTACTTTAAAACTCAACCAGAAGTGGAAAGAGTGAGTGTTTAAACTAGTGAGTGGTAATCATGAAGAACGTGCGCTAAACCAAAGGAAAACAGCAGAGGGGCACTGGGGCAGCTGAGCCAGAAATGTCCGGCTCTGCAGGCTTTTTGTCCTCTAGCTCCAGGGGAAGGTCTCTAAATAACAGACACCCAAGACGGGAACACCACCCTGTCTAGTGCCCCAGCCACCAGTGCTCTGCTTCCATCACGCCTGACATGTACATGCCCGCACACGGCAGCCCCCATGCACCCACCCCGGCCAGAACCCAGCACTGAAAGGCTGCCCTACACAGTGGCCAGGGTGTCCTGGACTCACGCATGCACAGCACACCCTCTGGGGGAGCTATGCTCCTCCCAGGGCAGGAGGCCTCACCCATCCTGTATCCTTCAGTCATTTACAAAAATGTGCCCTGATGTTTGTAGATTGCTTGGATTTTGGATTGGACCCTTTATAATTTGACCCAGAATAGAATCTTGACCCTAAATGACCCTCCTATCTGAAAATTTCCTGTTTCAGTTTAAGGGAGGGAACAACTTCATCAAAAATTGTCCAGCTTGGAGAGAAG
>NW_005317083.1:0-1043 GCF_000412655.1 Myotis brandtii
TTAAACAGGCAATGGTTAAAGATGAGTAATAAAAACAGCATGAACAAAGGTCTGAGAAGGGCAGTTATTTTAAATTTGATCTCTTTATGAAAACCATCCGCAAATCATGTATATAAAAGTGATCCTTTTTCACTCCATTCTACTAACCTAGTTCTTATCTCTAACCCTTATATTTCTTACTGTTTTGTACAAATTTGCATTCATAGAACATTTTTAACTTCATTGAGAACAAGCAATATAACGTATTAATCTTTGTAGTCATATAATACCTAGTAAAGATCTTCACATGTAGCTGATATAATTAATGCCTATCAAATTAATGTTTTAATAATAGAATGAATGAATCCAGTTGAGGAACATAAATACTATTTAGAAAACTCTAGGTTTAGCCTGGGAAATAACAGAAAATAGATATTAGTGTTTTTTTGTTTGTTTGCTTATGTGGGGAGTGTTTTGGTAGCTTGAGTACCTAGAGTGAAAACATTTGCTCAGATTGGTTAAAATTTTAATTTTCAGCAGTTCAAGATGCATGACATAAAGGATGGCATTCCGGGCCTTCAGAGGAACGTTGAGACCGTACCACGTAAACTATAAACATCAGAGAGAAATGTTTACAACTCTCAGCTACTAAGTACTCTGTTAGGTTATTTTCCTACTTGATCTCCTTCCTAAGTCTTCTCAACAAACTTGCTATTTGATGATTAATATTCCCATTCTTACAGAGAAGGATTTAGCCATCTTGTCCAGAGTTAAGCGAGACTAATAAATGGCCAGCTAGAATCCACACCCCGCTCTATCTGACACCCAAGTACCTCTTCTTTCTAATATACTATCCTGTTTTTGAAGGTCATCTTCAGAGGAGATGATTGTACAGACTGAGTTGTGGACACTCCCAATTCTTTTGATGAAGCCTTAAGCCCCAAAGTGACTCTATTTGGAAACGGGGCCTTGAAAGAGGAACCTAAGACCAAATGCGGACCTAAAGGCAAGGCTCCACTTCAATGTGACCGACGTCCTTGTGAGAAAAGGAAAAGAAACCCGGG
>NW_005317084.1:0-1043 GCF_000412655.1 Myotis brandtii
CACACACACACAAGTGCGTGTGAAATCTGAACTAGGTTTGTGGATTGTCCCAATGTCCATTTCTTGTCAGCCCCTGGTCTGCCTCTGGTCTCCAGCATGACAATCAGGTAGGTTTAGAAGGCCAGTCTCAAATATCAAGAATATAGCTGGCATACGTTAGTTCTCCCTCTAACCTATCATGAATTCATTTTCCTGGAATCAGCATAATCTCTCTTGGGAGCTCTACATATTTCCAGCCTATGCCTTTTCCTGAGGTATTGTATTCTAAGTGGATTATCTACCCTGTGAAGGAGGACTCTAAACGTATTTTGTTTATTTGATTATTCTAAGCCTAATCCTTTCACCTTCAAGTTCAAGGAGGATCCTGAATTTAATTACCACAGGACTTGCATTCTATTGCTTGTGTGCAGCCAAGTCTGTATTCTCTGAGCCCCCTCCCCACCCCTCACCCCCCGTTTTGCTCCTGGCGGTCCAAGACTCCACCCTGCAGTTGTCATGGGATACACAGTGCTGCCTGCCCTAGAGGGGTCCAGGGCGTCGGGCATGAAAGAGCCATTCTAAGACTTGATTCATTTACACCCTCTCTCCTCACCCTAAATCTCTGGAAGGGAAAGACACAGGCCTCATCCTGCCCAATCACACACATTTCCTTGCTGCTCATCTAGGCCCACCCCCATCTTTTGCATCCTGATCTTGTGGGGCTCTCAGGAAGGCACACAATCATTCAGCAGTCTATCTCACCCTTTGTCCTATTTTGTGGGTGAAGACCCTGAGACCCCATTGTAGGTAATGGCAGAGCTGGTCTGCAGCTCACCGTGGTACTTCAGGCTGCCTCTCTTAGAGAATGAGTCCCATAAATGTATTCCAGTTCTGGTTTGTTAATTGGGGAGCTTGGTGACCACAGAGGTAGGACTTCACCTGAGCTGTCCTCGCAATAACTTAGAGTTGGCCTTGGGTCTCTGGGCCTCCACCCTCTATTTGCCCTGAGGCTGGCTCTTCAAAGGGACTAAAGGAGTGGGTAAAGCTCAGGAAAAAGGAGGGAT
>NW_005317085.1:0-1043 GCF_000412655.1 Myotis brandtii
ATGTATTAAATTATGTATGCTTGTGTGTATATGTATGTATGTTTACGTATAAGTGAAATTAATGGCAGCAATGATACAAGGGACACGAGGGAGGAATTTGGATTATTTTGCTATTAGAAGGGACTTGTAGTACCTGTGAAGCAGCATAGTGTTATTGGAAAGTGGACATGGATTAGTTGTAAATGTATGTTGCAAACTCTATTTTTTTACTTTAAAAGAAGTAAATAAATAAATAAATATAACGAATATGCTAAGAAAGGAGAGGAAATGGAATCATAAAATACTCAGTTAAAACCACAACAGAGAGAAAAGAAGGAAGACAAAAATAGGAACAAAGATAAGGGTAACACATAGAAAGCAGTCACACATATGGTAGATATTAATCCAACTATATTAATAATCACTTTAAATGTCAATGATCTAAATATGTCCATTAAAAGACTGATTGTCACAGTAAATCAAAAAATAAAACCCAACTATACATTGTCTAGTTAAAAAAAACTTTAAATATACACATATAGATTAAAAGTTAAGAGTAAAGAAATATGTAGCATGCTAACACTAATCAGAAGCAAGTGGGAGTAGCTATCTTAATTTCAGAAAGACCAGACTATGGAGCAAGGAAAGTAATCAGGAATAAAGGCCTCCAATAAACTTTTATCTAAAACACTCCCGCCATTTTTATCTTGTGCTATAATAAGATGAACATGTCTGATATTCCCTATTAAGCTGTAAACTCCCTAAGGACAGTGTCTGGTTTGTCTTTATGTATCTACTCATGGTGCCTACTATGATATAGATAAAGTGAGCAAAGAGTATTTGTTCAAAGAATAAATCAAGGACAAATTGAGACGATTTGCCCATGACCTGAGGAAGCCCTTTTAAAAGTGAAAACTGTAAACTACAAGGTGTAAATGTACTGCATATAACTAGGTCTGGTGACTCCTCATCATCACCTACTGATAGTGTAGTCTTGGCCAATACTTTAACCCACTGGTTCCCAACCTTTTTTTGGCCATGCCCCCCTAAGCATTTCTAAAATC
>NW_005317086.1:0-1043 GCF_000412655.1 Myotis brandtii
GGGAGAATTATAAACAACCATTTAAAGTCTCTGGAAACAGACCTAAGTATATACAGCAAATACAAGAAGCATTTATTTGAGAAAATCTACTATATCTCATTGAGATTGTGGGAGTCTGTGGCATCAGGGCCAGAACTTGATCTCAATGTTGGCGTGACAACACAAGGATGGGAACACTGGGAGACAGGATTCAGTGGAGACCATCCAACAGTCTACATTCTTTCTTCTAGCCCCAAATAATTCATACCTTTCTCTCATACAAAATATACTCCCTCCCTCCCATGACTCCCAACTCGTATCATATCATGACCTCGGGCTTAGGTTTGTTGACTAAGGTCCCATCATCTAAATTGGGTCCAAATATAGATGAAAAGCCTTCAACTTGATCCTCTTGAGCCAGAGACCTGTGAACTAAAAGAGTAAGTTATCTGCCCACCCCACACACACATCTCACCCAAAGTACAATGGAGACACAGGGATGGAATAGCAACAATTAACACTCCTGTTCAAAAGGGGAAGATGGGGAACAGGCGGGGACATACATAACAGTCACTGGTCCAAAAGAATTCTTAAATCCAGTCAGGCCTACACTGACAGTTCCCTGTGCTCTGGGGACAGAGAATGTTCCCTAGGAATGATTCCCTAATTCACTTTTTCACTTGGCTCTTGGATTTACCCTGGGCACGTGACTCCACCCCGTGAGATAGAAGAATGGCCAGTGTTTGCAGCTGCTTATCTTGCTTTCTGCCTATAGGGCGTTGGAGTGCTAGAGGAATCTTTTCATTTTGCACTGTCTCTTTTCCTCCTAGTTGGTGTTTTTTGCTTGTACAATTACCTTTAAAACTTGGTGGACCTTGCATGAATCTGACTAGCATGGATATCATGATCCAAAAAGCATGTCTGTAATAGTTTTTAAGACAGACCTCTCTTCTTTATGAATAAAAAATTATCTTCTATGTCTAGTTTGGAAACTCCTGGGGGTTCCAAAAACACTTTCAAGGGGCCCATGAAATTAAAACTATTTTCATAAGAATACTAAAACA
>NW_005317087.1:0-1043 GCF_000412655.1 Myotis brandtii
CCTCTCACCCATTTCACAGATGAAGAAACCAAGTCCCAGAGGTAAAAGTGACTTGATTCCATGGTAAGTTGGAACTGGCCTCAGAAAGCTCTTCTAAGGCAAAGACAAAAGCCCAAGTCCCCAGACATGTAACAGATGTCTACAAATCAAGAAGAAGAAAGACCCAGTAGAAAAATGGGAAAGGATTTCAAAGAAAATACAAATGACATTTAAATATCAGAAAAGATGCTTAACCTCATGCATAACAAGAGAGATGCAAATTAAAATTATATGGACACATCTGCTTCTAGCTATGATGGATTAGCTTGTATCAGACCAACCATTCTATCGGGAATAATTAGCAAAACTGGATGAAATTTTACAAAAACCACCTGTTTGAAGATATTGGAGAGCTATCAAGGCTCCAAGTCCCAGAGAGAAGGGAAGCTCTGAGAGGGGAGCCTGGTTTCTGGCAGTGTCCACCTCTCGAGGCGAATTCTATTCTAAAGCGGGGACTGAGAGGCTGAGAAGAGCTTGGCAATTTCAAGGACTGGGGAGACAACAGCTGGAGTTCAGAGTCTCTTAAGAAGTAAGGGTACTATTTGTATATCTATGTTCATTGCCCAAAGGTAGAAACAACCCAAGTGTCCAGCAGATGAATGAATAAACAAAATGTGGTGCGTACACACAATAAAATATTATTCATCCTTAAAAAGGAAGGAAATTTTGACACATGACACAACATGGATACACCTCGAGGACATTATGCTAAGTGAAATAAAGCAGTCACAAGAAGACAAGTAGTGTATGATTCCATTTATATGAGATACCTAGAGTGGGTGAATTCACAGAGATAGAAAGGAGAATGGTGGTTGCCAGGGGCTGAGGGGAGGGGGGAATGGGGAGTCATTTAATGGTACAGACTTTCAGTTTTGCAAGATGGAAAAAGTTCTGTGGATGGGTGGAGGGGATAGTTGCATATAACATGAATGGACTTAATGCCACTGAACTGTACATTTTTAAAATGGTTAAGATGGCCCTAACCGGTTTGGCTCAGTGGATAG
>NW_005317088.1:0-1043 GCF_000412655.1 Myotis brandtii
CATCACATGTTATATAATCCTAGAATGTAGACCTATGAAAGATTTCTCTTGTTTTACTTATTTTCCTTTTCAACTACCAAAAACTTGATCAGACATTAATTTCTAGAATTATTTTAATTTCTTCCTCACTCTTTCTCTATAACTGTTTCAGAGGATACTCTACTCTCCATTCTAGTGCTTAAAAAGATCATTCTTGTTTCAAAATTCAATATTTCCTATGAACTAGTAAAGTGATTTTTGCTTTGTTCCTAGACAGACTTGAAAGGTAGCCAAACTCACACACTAAATAATATCTCATTCAAAACATGATTCTCAATTCTACAAAGAAAAGAAATTGAATCAATTTGAAAAGTTCCATGGATGATTTGGATGATCATCCTCCCTCCTTTTTGTTAAATTAAAACTTTTTGCTAAGACAGTGTGACTCTTATACCACAAAATAATCTGTAAAATCACAGAATACCTTTTCTCCATTCCTACTATCTCCACAAGTACCTCCTGACTCTTACAGCTCAGCACAACCATATTGATATGTATTTCTATCTATCATCTTATCATTCTACTGCATTTATCACTTACATTTTATTTTCTCATTTTTCCTCTTATGCTAATTTTAATTAATGCATTATTTTATATCTACAGTAGTTGTATTTCCTCATTTGTACAAAACTATCCCTGACAAGATGAGTGTCAATGGTTCTTAAAATAAACTATTCTATCTATCACAGAATTGGGCACAAAGTATTTGAGCAAAAACAGACAAACAGAAACCTCAACAAGAACTTGAGTATATTATTATATCATTCAATTCAAAATTATTAAATAAAATAATTGATATGAATTACACCTATTGGTTGAAATGGATCAAATTCATGATCACTTAATATGCTGGTTGGCACGGTTGGAAATTTGTAAGAGCAAGCATACTGAGTGGGGTTTTTTGTTTTCTTTCTGGACACACTTGAGAAAGACTCAAGCTCTAAAAATTAATAGTAATTTATACTGAATGTTCAAGAACTCAAATCCCTATCTCTCTTTTTTTT
>NW_005317089.1:0-1043 GCF_000412655.1 Myotis brandtii
TTCTAATTACACAGAAGAGTGGCTGAAGGCTTTTTTACACTATACCATTTCATTTATGTACCTTTTATATTTTCAAGTAGCCCTTCAGAAGTTATTTTCAACTGAAACATGGCATTTTATTCCCCAAATTGGAAAGATGTGAATCACTAATTCAGCATATTTAGAAAAAAGGAAAGTTTATTTTAGGCAATTTCTTTCCCTCTGGATGACATTAAGATGAATAATAATTTACCTTGTTAGCAGAGTGGTAATATTTGAAACATGGATTTCTCTTAACTAAGGAACAAGCAGATGGCATAACTTTTACTGTCTTACTTTATCACATTAACAATTCTGATAGCATAGTACTTGGATTTAGCATATTTTGTTCAGTATTGGCCACATATTAATTTTTTTCATTAGGAATTAAAGATTTAAGGTAATCTGAAAAAATTTATGTTTAATGTATTTTAGGTATTCAGGGTTTTTGCTTATTGTTTTTCCTTGAGCATAAGATTTTGATAAACATTGTCCACTATAATTTGAATATCTGACAGGGTCTCCATTAATATTCCAAATAGTATGGTAGTTGACTTCAGTTTGACAGGAAAAGATGAAATGTACTCTGGTCTACAAAATTATTGATGTGTTTTGAATAAAAAATATGTCAACCATGCTTGTGTGGATTTGTATAGATAAAGCAAATGTAAAAAGAAATAAATTGGTAGTGATTTTATAATGTGACAATTTTAATAGAAGGACTACCCCAAAGAAATAATATGGCATCAGGGGAAAAGGAATATTCACATTAAAACAACAATCCAAAGCAGAAAGCAGTTGTGGAAAAGGGGAAGATCTTGGTGTATCCGAGAATGTAGGGAATAGTTTATGCTATTTCAAATTACTACGCTTTTGAAGATTAAAACAATTTAGTACTATTTATCTTTTTAAATACATGTGTTCATATAATTTTTATTTTAGAATCCATTTATGTTCAAACATTTTGGCAAGTTTCACTGGCCTTGCTTGTCTTAAACTAGAGGCCCGGTGCACGAAATTCGTGC
>NW_005317090.1:0-1043 GCF_000412655.1 Myotis brandtii
GGTTTGGCTATATTTTTTATTTTTATACTTTCATTTTATTTTAAATGTATTTTTCTATTCTTGCTGAGTTGCCATAGTATATCCAGCACAACGAAGACTAGATATGCAAATAGCAGGCATCCACCCTGTTTCCTCTCTGATCTTTAACAATAATGCTCACCACATTTCAACAGTAAGTTTTGCTATTTGCTGCAGTTAGTTTGCAAGCATGTTTAATCACTTTAAGAAAATTCCTTCCCATTCATCGTTTTCTAAGATTTAAAAATTATGAATAGATATTGAATTTTATCACACATTTTTTTCTATACCTATTAAGATGAACATATGAATTCCCCCCTTCCCCTTTAACTGTTTAAGTGATGATTCATATTAACTGAATTTTGGGGCGGGGGATTAAACCAACCTTGCTTTACTGTGATGCGTCCCACATGCTCATGCTCATACCCAGCTGGCTGCAGCTTGTTAATAGTTGGGTATTTTGTATCGATGCTCATGAGAACCAGCCACAGTTTCCTTTCTCACACTGACCCTTCAATGTCAAGGTTACGCCTGCCCCATTAAATGAGCAGGGGCCGTTTTTCAATGCCAGTTTGGAAGGCCAGCTTTTCCCTCTGTGCTAAAGACCAGCCACACTGTGGGCTGGCCGTTCTAGAGTTAAAGTGGGAATTAGGAATCATTTTTGACTAATTAGGATTCAAACAGCTCTCGCTGGCTTGTGCAATATATTCACGGATGTTAAGAAGGCATTGTCACAATTAAGGTTTTTGAAAAAAAAGAAAATCCTTTCCAAGAGGATGTTTTCCATCGACAAACAGGCAAAATTAAATGCCCGATTAACACACATAATGTCCTCTTTAATAATTCTCAGCACCCTGCTAATTCTGCTAATACTAGTGCGCCGTCTACAATGCGTTCCTTTTGTTTCATGTGTTGAATAATTCAATTAAAAGTCTGACAAAGCAATAACAAGGGATTAAATGTGGTCGAATTGTAATTCGGAATAAAAACATGAGCTCTTGGGGAGTATTTATTGACTATCCTGC
>NW_005317091.1:0-1043 GCF_000412655.1 Myotis brandtii
TTTTGCTTAAATAAGGGCCAAAGCAATTATATTTTTAACAAAACGAAGAAGTTTTTATTTGGTAACTAATAAAAACCTAGTTTTTGTTTAACCCTGAATTTTGGCTAGTACATCCCAAACTGCTTCACTATTATTGCTTAGCCTTTGCAGCCTTTATTCTTTAAGCCTGGCCAGCACCCTAGCTTTGAATGGTATCAGTCAAATTCTTGTACCCGTCGCTCCTGGCTCCAGGTGGTGTCTGATTTAGAATTGACCAAATCAGTATTGGAACTTGACTTTTACAAAGGTGTATCTATCACTCAAGGTTTGTACTTAAGAATTTCCTCTATTAGGCATCCTCTGTTTTCTAATAACTAGATGCTATATATTAGATAAAATCCTTTAAAAATCTATCCTCATTTCCCTCTTATTCTTACAATGAAGACACAATGCTTTTAATTTCTGATACCACCTTCCACTCATTCCCCAGATAATATAATAGAGAATATTGGCACAAACATGTTAATTTCACTCCCTGCAAGAATTAGTAAATGAAGAAGATATGGGGCTATAGGAGAGAAATCCTTATCCAAACCTGCAGCAAAGAGAATTTAGAAAACTACCCAAGTAAATTGGTTAAAGATGCCATTTTTTAAATTCAAGTTGACTTCACTATAAATCTGTTCTTTAAAACAAAACATTCAATTGCCCTGCAAGTAAATGAGAAATCTAAGCCTTTTACTTATAGATTTAAAAAAAAAGCAAAAACAAACAAAAGAAATCCCCTCAAAAACATTTTATCCCCATCCACTGATAAACATTCCAAAGAGTCATTTGTGTAAAAGTATTTACTGTACCTATGATGTCACACAGCCGCCCCAACTGCATGTTCTGTAGAGTGTCGAAGTTGGCAATATTTTGTCGCACAGGCTGGGTATAACCTAAAAGGCAAACAAGGTGTCAAAACCCAGAAAGAGCACATCAGTATGGCAACATGGCACACCTAGAATATCAAATGTCACAGTTCACATTTCCAGGGAAGAATTTTCTCTGGAGCATCTTGC
>NW_005317092.1:0-1043 GCF_000412655.1 Myotis brandtii
AGTGCACGAATGTTGTGCACCGGGCCTCTAGTTGAAAAAGAAAAGAAAAAAGAAATAAAGTAACTCCGTAGTGGATCAATTATGGTGAACATTTTCATATAAGTTTAGTATTGTTTGCTATGAAAACTCTAACTCCTTGCTATCTGATAATCAATAATCACTACATTATTGGTGTCTCCTGCTATTTCAATTCTCACTGTCCACATTTACTTGGTCCCTGAGTTTGGACAGAAAGGAATGTACATAGTTGATGCTTAACATACACTTGCTGAAAACAGTGATTTTCTGGGAGGAACAGCTGACACGGGCCCAGCGACTCAGCTGGAGCTGCATGAACCGTGTCTGTGATACTTGCAAGATACTGGAGCAACCAGCTTTGAAATAAATGGTGCTCCTGCATCCCCAAGGCTGCGGCCTGCGGATGCACAGCATCAGGAAGACATATGTTTATACTTGTTTCTGTAGTGCTGATGGGTTATGTCAAGCCCTCCACCCTACCTTGCCCTGCCCACCTTGGAACTGACAGCACTCATTTTTTAAAGAGACAGCTGGAGCTGGAAGCCATGCCAAGAACCAGCTGTTAGAGATGTGATGAAGCACACCACGTGGCGTCCACCGATTGGGTGGCTGCACGGAGGGGCTGGGTGACTGACCGGACTGCCCACGTTCTCCCGCGGGTGGTGCGGAAGAGCCAGAGATGAACACCACGATGGAAACGGCTGGTCCCAATTTTCCTCAGTTATTTATCTCCTCCTGCCCCTCCTCAATCCCCGCCTGAAGGTAAAACCAATGAAAATAATCATAGGATTATGGGATGTTAGCAATTATGTACTTCATCCCCCTGATTTTACAGGGAAAGGAAATGGGATCCAGAAAGAACAAAGAAATTGACCAAAGTCTCACAACTGCTTAGCAGCAGACCGTTCCTGCCTCGCATTTTTTTTTTCTCACCTACTTAATGCAGGCATTGGACTTGATAATTTAAGGGCCCTGCTACTTCTGTAATTCTATTCTTTTTATGAGTTGGGATGACATGCAGGTTA
>NW_005317093.1:0-1044 GCF_000412655.1 Myotis brandtii
TTCTTCACTAAGTCAATAAACAGGAAAGAGACTCCTGGAGCTCTTAGAGACTTGGTCTCTAAATGTAAGAGAACCATCACATCATTATTATCATTATTAAAAACAATAAAGCTAAAATTTATGTGCCAGGCACTAGACACTTTATATATGTAACTTGACTTAATTATTATAACAATTCTGAAAATCAAAAAGATCACATTGAAATATCAATAATATGAAGTAAAAAATAAGTGGCAGAGATGGTGGATGAAAGAGAATTTTATATGGAGGGATATTTACAATCTAAAATAAAGAGGCAAAAGTCAAAGCAATTTCAAAGGGATGGAGGTAAGCCAAATGAGTTTTCAGACATGGTATTTTTATTTGTTTTCATTTTTGTTTTTATAGTTCTCATTTTTGTTTCTTTGCATGTTCATTGCCTCAAAGCAGGGCATGCCCTTTCTAGTTTGCTCCCTTCCCCACCACTCATCACATACCCAGTCCTGAAAACATTTGAGTCTTGAAGGTTGTGACATGTGAAGGATCTAGAATTTGAGTCTGGCAGCTGCTCACATTTGTTAAGTGATGTTTTTATGTCAGGCACTATGTTAATTATTTTCAGATACATGATCCATATAACATCTTGAATAAGGTATTATTATTCCCAATTTATGAAAGAGAAAACAGTCTGAGAAAGGTTAAGCCTTTAAAGAAGGACAGGATCAGAGGCACCAAAGCAGGGATTACATGACATGTTCTGAGACTTGTTATACTGGAAGGAAGGAACCATGCAGGGGAGCAGTATGTGTTCAGGTGGAAGAGGTTGGATGGCCTTAAAGGCCAGGCTTAGGAATTTGAACATGGCTACAGGAAGCTAATAAATGATAGGTTTCCTTTTCTTCTTTACAGCTTTATGAAAATTCACCCAAAGCAAATGTATAGTCTACCCCAGGACCACTCTGAAGAGGGAGAGGGTGCTAGGTGAAGATGTTCACTCCTCTTGGAGAATGCCCAACTATAGGGAGGGACAGTCCTTCATCTCTCATGACAACAAATAAATAAATA
>NW_005317094.1:0-1044 GCF_000412655.1 Myotis brandtii
CACACACATGCACACAGGTGGGGTTTCTATTTGTAAAACTGGGATTGTGGGTGCAGACTATTTTATGAACAGGTTGTTTGATCTCAGCAATGGATTTGGGACCAGGTCTACACCAGGTTTTCTTAAACCGTCCTCCTCTGAAGCTTGGGACCAGCTGATCTGTGCTCTGAGAATTAAGCTGAGATGAGATGCATTTTTTTTCTCCCTCTTGGGAGCATACAGTGACTATTCCTGCATTGGAGATTTTTGTTGAAAGGATAAAAACATCATTTGGGGAAATTACTATTGTTCCCCTTCATTACAAGAGAAGAGTCCTGGCAACCTCTGCTTTAAGCTATACTTGGGAAAATGGGACTGAACATCTCACTAGCTTTCCGTTTTTGTTTTATTTTGTTTTGCTATTATAAATATCACCGCGGTGAACATCCTTACGTATACATCTTTCGGTATATCTAATAGTTTCTTGGAATTACTTTGAAGATGACCCAGAGGTCACAGCGCATGCATATTTTACGGTTCGGGACCAGCCCAGGTGAATGACCCTCTGCAAAAGCACCCATGCATTTACAGACCCATGAGGCACCTGTAAGACCACCCCACCCCTTTCCTGCTTTGAAGTACATTTTTAATTCCAGATTCTGCAACTTTAGTGATGATGTAGGAGACCCAAAGAGAAAGTTTATTAAATTCTTATTTATGGATTCAATTTGCATCCGCCTTTTCCTTCCCCAAGCTCAAGGCACTGCACGGAAAACATTGAACTTGTAACTCTTAGCTGTGTTACTCTGACAGAGGGGTGAGGGGGTCCCGGGGGGAATAGATAAATGGTGTGGGATGGGAAGATCATGAGGTGCTGTGAAGTCACGTCTAGGAATAATGGTCAGCTAATAACCAGCCCAAGCTCTTGGTCATGTGAGGTACTATCTCAAACCCTGGGTCCAGGAGGGACACCCATAATCATTCCTCATCTTGCTTCCCTCTTGCAGGGGCATAGGAAAGGCTGTGAGATTTTGCATGTTTCCCACCCATGCACACCTGGCTGAG
>NW_005317095.1:0-1044 GCF_000412655.1 Myotis brandtii
AAAAAGAAGTCTGTAAAATGAAACAGATGGCCTTTTAAAAATGAAGAAAAGAATCTCGTCCTAGAGAGAGAAGGGACAAGCTAATAACTGAATGAAAAGCTTGAAGTTAATAATGATTCTAAAATTGCTGATCTACTTAACTCATTTGAAAAATCTCCTTCTAATAAGGAAAAATGAATGGAATGAATTTTGACAATTAGGAAGTAATGAAGAACTTTCTAAAATAGCTATTGATTAAAGGAATCAAAAGGAATACTTTGAAGTTTTGAACGCATGCAAATCAGGCAAGACAGCTGGTGGTGAAATTTTCTCTCCTTTTTAATTTTATGGATCCAGGCAGAACAACTCGGAGCTTTATTAACTGACTAATATCACACACAAATCACACCTTTTTCGCTCATCACTTATCCCATCTTTCCTTTCTCTGGCCAGTTAAATTATAAGTCAGGTTAAATAATGTGCCTAATGATTGGATGCTAAGACTCTGAGGTTTTCTTTTTTTATTATCCACATGTTATTTTCCTTTCCTTTCCCTTTCTTTCTTCTCTAGTCAGTCTTCCAGTTAGTCAGTAAATATTTACACACCAGGCTATATGGTAAGTACTGCACACACCCAGACTAAAACAAATATGGTATCCTTAGTGTAATGGTAAATAGACACCAGGAATCCTGTGATTATAATGGGATTATAAAGCTCACAAGTGCTTTGATGGAGGGAGCTTCTGTCTGAAAAGAAAACTGGGTTATCTGTGCCATGCCAGGAGATAAGGAAAGGGTTCTCAGAAGATTGGAAAATACAAACTACAACTTATTCTTAAAGGTAAACAGAACAATAATATGAAATGGAGCATATGAAATGGAATATTTTCCAGAGACATGAGAAGCACAGCAAGTTCAAGGAATAATAATAATACAAGTAAGTTCTCTTGGTTGCAGTAAGGGATGCACATGGGACAAGGCAAAAAATGTGGCTTTGTTTACGCCCAGGGCAGCCGTTCCTTAACTTTTCATGGTCCAGCCAAACCAGCTACTCCAGACCTTATG
>NW_005317096.1:0-1044 GCF_000412655.1 Myotis brandtii
GTTAGGGTCCTCTGTGCTGTCTCTGCCCCTCCCACCTCACCCTTCACGGGGCTGCTCCACGAACCTCCCCCTGCTGGCTGGGAGACCCCAGGGCACTGTCTCTCTGGATCCGCAGGGCCTCGCGTGGTACCCGGTGTATAGCAGGAGGCCCAGTGAATGTCGGCAGGATAAGAGAGGGAGCCTGGTGATTTATGCGGAACAGAGTTTAAGATTCAAAAAGGGAAGCATTGCATTTTCACAGCATGCTAACAAGCGATTGATGACTCCCTTTGAATTCTACAGCCCAAGCGATCTGCAGGATGGCCAGGAGCCTCCTTCCCTCCTTCTAGGTGCTTCCTCGCTACTTTGACTTATTATTCTTTTTCTATTTATGTTCTGTTTCCTTTTCCTTCTTTTCTTCCCATTGGCCACTCTCCTTTTTCACTTTTATCTAACCGTATTGAATCAAAGAATATCTTAACATAGTGCATTTATCAAATACAAGTGAATGTCTACATTTTTAAAAAAATATAAACTTAATGTCTCTTTATTTAAAAAAAAAACTAAATTGACTAGCATGTTCCATTCATGAGGTCACCCAGTGATCTTTGTAAGGTTTGGTGCCATGTGATAGGAAAAAAATCCACCTCCTCCCTAGGCTCTCTGGAGGTTCTCCCTTGAAGGGGGTGAGTTTCATGAGGCCTCCAATGAGCCTATGTATCTTTGGGGAAAAGCCCTACGCAAGGCCTTAAGCTTTGCTGAACCTCAGTTTCCATATCTGTAAAATGGTTCCACCGGCCAATTCCACCCTGCCAACACATAGCATCCTTTAGCTGAGCCAGCCGAGCCTTCTGAAAGGTGAGTCAGATCCCACTTTTTTTTAATTTCCACTCTCCTCTTACCCATTTCAGTAACTCTTAATATAAAATTTACTCAACCAACATGTACTGAATCCCTTCTGGTACCAGGCCCTGGGGATTCGGGGATGAATATGATACAGTGCTGGACCTCAAGCACAAGAGCTAGATGGACTTAGTCCGTGGACACTGGTAGTCCGTGAGGTCC
>NW_005317097.1:0-1044 GCF_000412655.1 Myotis brandtii
TTTTTTTTTTTTTAACGTCTAAAGAGGATTTATTATATCAAGTCCAAGTGCATTCTTAGGAGAAAGGAAACGCTCTGAATGCCACAGGGGATTTTCTTATTTTCCTATTCAAAACGTGTTGAAGGCAAACGTGTTTTCTACAGTGAGGAAACGGGCCCTCCTCGCTGTAACGTTGCCACCCTGGCCTCTCTCCACCCTCCCTCCTGCGGTGGCTCCTTTCGCTGGCTCCCTGTGGGCGAGGTTCGTGGAGCTGTGTCCGCGGTCCCCTCCCTTCACTGTGGGAATATGCCACCGTGCGCACGCACAACGGCCTGTGTATCCGCCCGGCATGGACAGGGGGGCCCTGTGCACAGCTGAAATCCACAGACAAATGCAGAATGTTCTCCAGCAGAGCTGGCGGCCAGAGGTGGCCTGAGACTTTGGGAACTTCTCCTAAAGGGGCCGACGCCGGGTACCCGCGAGGAGGGACAGGGCCTTCCCGCCGCCTCTCTGGAGAACAGAGCGCCGTCCTGCGACCAGCCTGCGCACTAGACGACCACGCGGCCACGGCGTTTGATGGGGGTGGGAGGGCGACTCCGCGTGGAGGAGCCAGATGCCGGCAGGCAGGCAGCACAGAAGGGGGGTCCCCCCTGGACTGGAGAGGCAGGGGCTTTGGAGCAAGGCTCAGCTGGGCGGGACATGGCTGCACAGTCACCTCGCTGCTGTGTGACCTCTGGGAAATTACTGTACGTCTCTGGGCTGCAGCTTCCTTCTATGTAAAAAGATGTAATAGTACCTCACCTGCAGCTACCATGGAATCATATGGCTCAAAAGCCCACACAGGGGTGCCTGGCACACAGCAGTGCTCAAAGGATGGGCGATCTTTTCACTGCTCCCCGGAGAGCTCCCCCAAAGAGCCCGGGCGCCGCGTTCTTTCTGCTTCTGACCCACCCGCGTACTTCACGTAGCGCGTCCCATTTAAAGCCCACACCGCCTGGCACAGTAGATGCTGTCCTCCACGCTGAAGATGAGGCTACAGGAGTTAGGCCAACGGTCCTCAATCTC
>NW_005317098.1:0-1044 GCF_000412655.1 Myotis brandtii
TTGTAGAACCAGCCTGTTAGAACAAAGAATCCGCAGGTAGCTAATAGTTTTCCCTCACCACTAGTCTAAGTGACTTCCAAGAAGTTGATAGAATTACACCCACATGGACATATTGATCTGTCTGTTTTGAGATGCAGAGTGACACTGAACCAAAAGGCAAAATATTTAGTTATAGTTTCACAGGGATTTCAAAGCCATGACTCAAAAATTAAATGGTAAGAACCACTAATCCAAAGGTCTAATGTGACCTTACTTTCTCACTATGGCCCAAAGGATGGAACGTTAATCGTAGGAAGGGTTGTCTTATAGATGCTTTCTCTTCCTCTGTGTACCTGTGAGAGCACACCCGGCAGCATGTGCCCACTGTCTGTGGCTCTGCCAATCTCTTGCTCTTGGCATCGGCAGCAGGTGAAGAACAAGTCCCTGCAGCCAGGCAGGCATGTAGAGCCAACACTGGCTATGCTCTCACGCTTCCGCTGAGAAGATGAATATCATGTTCATCTAACTGCACAGGTGCTGCACAACGTGCTGTTAAAACCCCCGAATCTGGCCCTTCCTAATCGCTATTTTTCTCTTCTGTTTCATAGTCAGATGCTAAACTTGTGCCTTCTGACTCTTCTGTTTGCATTTTTGACATTCTTTGGCAAACTGTGGTGTGCTCCTGTCTCCTGCCCTCAGGGGTGTGTTGATGAGAATGAGGCTGGAGACTGGTGAACTATCAGCTGTGCTCCCCAGGCTGAGAGGAACATCCAGGAAGCCAGGAGGATGTCTGTTCTTGCCATGTCCTGACAATCGTGTGTCCACTCACTATCTTGCATGTCCTGTCTTTTCTTACCAGACATTCTCCCAAAGTGGTCAAGGCCGCATCTCAGGTCCTCAACAGCATGTGGCAGTACCGAGACCTGAGGAGTCTCTACAAAAAGGTAAGGTTTGCTTTACCCTCTGGGCTCATGAGCGATACACACCCCTCAGCCAAAGGACACTATACCTGGTCCTAGCACGATGCATCCTAGATGTGGAGGTTACTTGTCCCAACAGTCTGAG
>NW_005317099.1:0-1044 GCF_000412655.1 Myotis brandtii
ACCCCAACCCTTCCACCTGCCAGGGCTCCTCCCCATTACTCCACTCTGGCTGTCACCCCGCCTCTTTCCCCCAAAGGTCTCATTCTCTGGATCATTCCCAAACTTGCTCTAGTATCGCCTCTCCTTAAAATTCTGTGCCATGACCAGTCTTAGTTTCCTATGGCTGCTGTAACAAAGTCCCACAAACTGGATGGCTTAAGAGAACAGGAATGTATTGTCTCATCGTTCTGGAGACTAGAAATGCAAAATCAAGGTGTTGGCAGGGCCATGCACCCTTCAAAACCTGTAGGGGAGAATGCCTCCTTGTCTCTTCCTAGCTTCTGGTGGTAGCTGTCAATCTTTCGTGTTTCTCGGCTTGCACCTGCCTCTCTCCGATTTCTACCTCTGTCCTCACGTGGCATTCTCCCTGTGTGTCTCCAAGTCTCTTCTCCTGTTTTATAGGGACACCAATTATTTTGGATTAAGGGCCCACCCTACTCCAGTATGACCTCATCTCAATTTATGTCTTAATTACATCTATGAAGACTCTACTTTTAAATAAGGTCTCAGTTACAGGTACCAGGGGTTAGGACTTCAACATATCTTCTGGGGTGGGGGTGAGGCTCAATTCAACCCACAAACCACCACTTCCCTCTGTATCTATGCCATTTGGTTTCCCTCCCCCATCGAAATGGCTTGCATTTCACTACCTCTGCCTCTGCACCCTCCAGTCTCACTCTTCATCCCTCCATAATCCTACTTGTCCCACTGCACTGAGGGATTATTTGTGTAGTCATCCAAGCCACCATCACTAGACTACTCTTACTAACTCCTAGCTGGTCTCTCTGACTTCACTTTTGTCCCTGAATGCATTCTCTTCCCTGATCCAGAGGGATCTTTTAAAACTACAAATCAGAGCACGTCATTGCTTAAAATCCACCAGAGGCTTTCTATCACACTTAGAATAAAATCTCAACTCCTTAGGTGGCCTGCAAGGTTCTTCTTCACCTGACCCGCCTACTTCTCTGACAGCATCTCCCCTATGCTCCCCTTTGCTCCCGGATC
>NW_005317100.1:0-1044 GCF_000412655.1 Myotis brandtii
CCAGTGTATTTTGTAAATGTGAAAAGGTTATTGGGAATCGTATTGATCAATACTCACAACAACATTTTCTCTCAAGGTCAAATGGAAACCTCAGAATATGCAAAGTAAATAACAGCCAGCAGTTTCTATTTCCAGAATTGACTTTTATTTTACTCTGGCCCTGTTTCATTTTCTAATGGTGACACTGCAATTTTAGCAACAATAGTCACAATAGCAATGACAGACATATAAGCCTATTCTTCAAATGACTTATTTAAAGTCTTCAAACGTGTATACAGATGTGCCCTGAACAAGTACTGTCACTAGCCTATCTGCTTTCAAAATTCATGAAAAAAATGACATGTTAATTTATGTTGTGAATGAATGAAGAAAAACATTTCAAATAGCGCTGAGGGAGGCAATAATCTGTTAAAATCAAGTAGAAGAAAAAAAGTTTGAAAGGTGCCATCAGCTCAGCTATTTACTTATTCAAAGACAGTGACTAAATGAGCCAGAACTGACACCAGAGGCATTCAGCTACATATTTTAATGTCCTATCAAATTTACTGGTGTTCTAAGTGTATAGACAATATATTCGCATCATATTAGTGGCAAATGCCATGCTAATACCATAGCAAAATGACTACAAGGGGATTTAATAACTTACTTACAGAATGCGTTTCTAGGTAGAAGTCATTTAGAATTGTCAGACAACCAGAAAATCCCAGGAACTTGCAACCTTTGCTTAGAAAAGTTTTATTTCATTGCACATATGCATTTATATTATTTCATGTAATGAATTCTTAACGTCCTTCCTGTGTTTTGTAGAGTCAATAGGCCTAGGTTCCCTTCAGTATTTCTGGATAAGAGCTGTTGGCTTTTGAACCTATTTTACTGAAGATTCTGTATCAGTGCCCCCAAACTGCCCCTAAATTGTTAATGGTTTCTCCTTACTAACATCTCCTTTCAGGAAAAGGCAAGTTACCAGAACAAGGTTAGTACTTCCCCTTCTATACACATGGGACATCTTTCCCACTTAAAGATAAATCTGTTTTTCTCTCTTCC
>NW_005317101.1:0-1044 GCF_000412655.1 Myotis brandtii
GAAATATGATACATCATAAAGACAGCACCAATCCATCGTATTATTACTCTTCTAGACACTCTCCATTGGGGGTGAGGGGGGATGAAAAGAACAGTGGGTTCTCTGTTTTGTGCTTAATGCTTCATGTACATTATAGATATTACAACCCCATTTTATAGGTGAGGAAATTGAGTGACTGGTTTTCTAAATTAAGTGTCAGAGCTAGGACAAGAACTCCAAATCCAGAATACTCTTTCTTCCACACCTCATACCTGCACCGCAAGTGGCCAAGGTCTTCATTAGTAAAAGGAACCACTATCCTCATTTTAATGGTGGCATGGTCTGTCTCTGTTCCTTGTTCATGTGCTTCCCCTTTTCTATTCTGTTACCCTGTCCCAAGTTTATCTCACATGGGACTTTGTGTAGAGCACAGCTTCTTCTCCAACTTTAATGTGAGTACGAACTGCCTGCAGATCTAGTTCAAATGCAGACAGACTCTGGTTCAGCAGCTCTGGGTGGGGCCAGAAAGTCTGCATTTCTAACCAGCTCCCAGGTGCTGAGGATGCTTCTGGTCCTCACCCACACTTTGGTAGATCAGTGTTGTGTTCACAGGTAAATGGAAATAACTTTGGATGATGAGAATTCTGACCCCATCGTACCGATTCATGGTATATAAAAGATGGATCAGCTAAAGCAGGTTAAATGGCAGAAACAAAGAAACTGCAGTGCAGAAGTTACCTGCCGGGAGTCTGTACTGGTGGCCAAACTGTAGTATGGTCTTTTATAGTTAACTAGAGGCCCTGCTGCCTCAAGGCCCCGCCCCCCGCCTGCACCTGCCTTGGCCTGGCGCTGCCCGCATCCACCACCACACACCCCCAGTTCCCTGGAGCCTCCCAATCGATCGCCCGCAGAGGGTGGCCTGGGCCTCCTCTTTGGGAGGATCACAGAGCCCCCCGCCAATTGATCGCCCTGCTGGCCAGTGGCCTGGGCCTTCCTCTGTGGGGTGATCGTGGGGCTATGGCAGGCCCCCCGACCAATCGCATGGCACCCGCCTTGGCTGGCCTG
>NW_005317102.1:0-1044 GCF_000412655.1 Myotis brandtii
AACGACTGTGAGAAAAAATGACATGCGTCTACTTAAGGCATATTCTTTCTCCACTTGGGATAAAGGAGGACCCCTGGTCAGCTGGGGGAAGGTTATTCTACTGTAAGAAAGTAGGCAACCATTCTGACAGTTCTGGTTGCCACAGTCCTCGTCAACTCCACGTAATCATGCCTCCGATGCTGTACCGTTTCCACACCTTTTCATTCCTTCAGTGGAAAACTTGACCTCCCTGTGGTGATGGGGGGCAGGCAGAGACCTGGCTTATAGTTTCCGCTCTGTCGTGGACTCCCCTCGTAAACTGTGTAAAGTCCCTTCACCGTTCAGAGTCTCAGTTTCCCCATTTGTGAACGTAGGGGCACAGCCCAGGTGCTCTCTGAGGTCTCTGATCCTCCATGGTTGCCTCTTTGGGTAATGCTAAGACAGAACTCTTCCCTGCTATGAAATCATTCTTCATTTAATAATCAATTCAAAAAGTGTTTGCTAAGCCCCTGCTGTGCAGAACTTGGCGCTGAAGACTGGTGTTTCAATTCGGAGGCAGGACAAACTTCCCACTCAGAAGGGCTCCTCAGTCTAGTGGGGCAATGTAACGAAGAGGAGTTTGCAGAACACTGAGGTGAAGCTCAAGAAGAAAGTTCAGGGTGCCGTGGAGCTGGGGCCTAGAGGGTTGAAGAAGGCTCGCGGGGAAGTGTGTGTGGCTGAGATTTCCCTTGGGCGGCTTTTTAATTATTTCAGGTCACTTAGCAGTGACTATCAAATCGAGAGTAACTGGTAAGACTCTTTCAGTTGTGTTAGAGGAATACTTCTACTTGTAGGTAGCAGAATGCTTTGTTTTGTGTCTGAAATTTTTATGAAAACCATTATTTTATATGTGTGCAGCCCCTTAGAGTTTACAAGCTTAATGAGGGGTGAGGAAAGGGAGGCTTAGAGAGATTAAATAAATAACTAGCCCAAGGTCCCAATGCCAGTAAGTGGTGGAGCAAGAATTGGAACTTGGGCCTTTTGAGTTTAGTGTAAATCACAAAATATCAGAACTAATCTCGTTGC
>NW_005317103.1:0-1044 GCF_000412655.1 Myotis brandtii
AACAGACTCATAGATACAGAAAACATTTTGACAGTTGTCAGATGGGAGGGAGATTGAGGGCTGAGTGTAAAAGGTAAAAATAAAAGAAAACTCATTAGGTTGTGTGCTCTTCACTAGATATTTTTGTACTAACCAGATGTCTGAAGAGTATGCTGCTTGTGTGCACATTCTAACCACTTCCACTCATTCTGAAGGTCTGTCATAGAAAAAGCAAACAAAAGGATGCTTCAGCCATTGTAAGTAATGAAAATGTTTTGTTTCTACCTCTCTAGGCAACAAGAGTGCATTGTATATTCAGCAAACTCTATCAAGAGGCCTTGATTTTCATAATACTTTAAGGTATTGTGGTCTCTTCAAGGCCATCACTGTATGCTGGAAATATATTTTAAGTCATCAAAAAACTGTTATTATAAACTTAGTCTTTTAAATTAGCAATGCTGGGAGAAATAAACATTCTCCAGCCTGATTTTAGTTTCTGAGAAATTAGCAGTAGAAAGTCACCCCTACAATAATTTGTAATATCTATCTCAGGTCTTTCCTGAAGAAACAAGTGAATGAGCAGGAGGCTGGAAGGGGTATGGAAGAAATGGGGGGAAAGGTATTGAGACAAATTTGAAGATGAAAACTTTACACTTGTCTAAATATAATTTAATTTTCTTCATCAAGTATATAGACATACCCAGATCCTCTGTTGCATAGCTCCCATGAAAAAGATAAGGGTTGGAGGTGTTAGCAACTCTTTATCTGTGCTTTCAGTCTCATGTACAAGAAGTATCTTATGTAGAATTAAGTCTGGTCCAATTCTTAAAGTCAAGATCAATTATTAGTGATACATTTTTCAGTTAAATAAAAATATCCTATTTAGATATATACATTTATCTGTTTTCTAAAACCATATGTAAAAAGAGTAAATATCATATAAAGCTTAAAAATTATAGTAATCTACAAATAAACCTAAAAAATCCCTAGAGATTATTTACTCCAAATCATATGATTTCAAGAAGGAAAAAACAGAAGTTCTGAGAGGTTGTGATTTTTTTAGAG
>NW_005317104.1:0-1044 GCF_000412655.1 Myotis brandtii
TGTGGGCAGGGGCTGAGTGCTGAACTTGGTTCTATGCCCCCACGGAAGCCTGGGAAGGTGCTGGGCGCTTAGTAAACAATAAATATTTCTTAGCTGCCAACAGTCCCCGAGAAATGAGTAGAAGTCATTTTGGAAGGCGCGCTGAGTGAAACGATGTGGGAATCGGATTCACTGGTCAACAGTTGACCTCCTGCTGTACTGTGTGCCCAGTCTGGGTTGCCACGAATTCATTAGTGTGTCGTGGGCAGAAAAGCATGCGGCCGGGAGTCCGGGGCCAGAATCTCATCCCACCTGTGATGACGGGTCAGCGTGGCGCCCGGGACGAGTCTCTTCCCCTTCCCGGGCCTTCCTCTCCTCAAAAAAAGGAATCGACCAGCTGTCTGCCAGCCCTCCGACATGGCTAGATGACTCTATTCTACAAGGGCATGCACTTCCTATTTGTGACACAAACCCCCACAGAAAACAAAATCATCAATAAGTTATGGGGAAAACTGGGTGCCGTGATCATTTGCACTGTCTAAGGGGGCTCGGTGCAATCAATTCCCCCTGTACACGCTGCCTCTCCGGGGCGACAGAAGATTCCAGGCTGTCAGGGAGCAAAGCAAGCCGTCTCTCCCGGAACTGGAGTGACAGGCATCGCTGAGCTGCGGGGCGCGTGTGCGCTGACAGGCCCTGCGCGATGGAAGGCGACTGCGGCGGTGGGTGTTGAGGTGCAGAACTCTGGGGAGGGGAGAGGCAAGCCCGGAGAGTCGCCTGGGCGGGAGAACTGGCTAACAGCACATCACTTTAGACAACAGAGCAGAAGCTCTTTCTGACGGGAAATATTTCCGTGTTTTGGGGACCACGTGAAACACCCGCTTGGATAAGCCAGTTCTGCTAATAACCTGGCTGGCTTGGTTTTAAATGAGGCAGAGCCTTGTCGAGCACTTGGAGATGCAATGCGGGCATGGGCGTCTGAGGTTCTCCCTTTTCGCCTGGTTACTGGGCATCTTGCAGGCCTGTTCTTTTTCTTTCTTTTTTTAACCCTCACCTGAGAATATTTTC
>NW_005317105.1:0-1044 GCF_000412655.1 Myotis brandtii
TTCCAAGATGCTGCCATTGAAGTTCATCTTGGAGAATGATTACATGTGTGCTAAGCAGAGACAGGGCAAGGGAAAGGGTAAGACATTAAGACATCTAAAGAAGTTTTTAAGAACCATCATATGAGGGAGTGATAGAATATAGATAATTGTTAAGGGTCTTTTGTATTAGTTATGGGAATTTGGATTTTATTATATAGTCAATCTGATTCCAAAAAAGCAAAATGCAGAGAAATATTAACTGAATTTTTATAAGTACATACTGACTTTTTCTAAATTAAAGCATGTTTTACATAACATTAGAACACTATTGGTGAAGGAATCTATAAAATGTAAATGCTTTTGTAATGAAAATAAACTTCCCTGTACATTAAAAAAAATAATAGCAGAAACAGAAACAAGATACCCTATAGATCATATAGTTATATTTATTTACATACATACAGTACATAATGCAGGTGAATCATAATATTGTTATGTTAAAATACAAAACTTCAGCAAAGTCGAGGTTCAATTTAAAAAGTAGGAAGGAGTGTGTATAAGGGTGGGTTTTGGCATTCAGGAAGAGCAGTGTTATCTGCTCCAGGTCTTAGTCTATGTCTTTGCCCAGTCTTCCTAAGACCAGGTGCTAGGACAGATTTGTGAAATGGAACCGCAGCACTTGAGGGAAATTAAAGCCATTCTGTTGAACCTGTCAAACCAAACAGGGTACCAAGGTGGGGAGTCTTGCACAAGAGAGCAAACCCAGAGCCCAGTTATTCGGACTATATTGTCAAGGGACTTGCCTACAGGGAACTGAATAAGAACCTGCTTATTAAAAACAGGACACAGAGTCTTTATTATCCATAAATAACTACAACCTTCATGTACATTTGGGCTGTGATTCGTGTGGGCTTATTCAGGTACCCATTTCAGATACCTATACCAGAGGCCAGGATATCATGAGAACCTGTCAGCAGGTAGGAGACTGAGAGCATGTGAAGGTAGAGAGCTAAACCTATCAGTGTAACAAGACCCTCTCCAAATGATAAAAAGATTAAAAAAAAA
>NW_005317106.1:0-1044 GCF_000412655.1 Myotis brandtii
GATAGTTGCGGTCCCCACATTGAGCGCTTGCTCTGGGCCCTGGAGCCGTGGGCCAATTCTTGCCTGGGGTCTTCGGGAAGGGCTGGGGGAGATTCAGGCTCTAACCTTCCCCACCCCCACAGTCTCTGCTGACACAGAAGTGGTGGGGGGAGATGGACAGCTCCACGCCCATCTGGGCCCTGGTTCTCGCCTTCTTTTGCCCCCCACTCATCTACACCAACCTCATCACCTTCAGGTCAGTCCCGGGGTTAGGTTGGTAGGAGGGCGCTGCTCATCATTCTTCCTGCTCAGCTCTGCCCACCTCTCAGTCCTCCCAGTGCTTCCGCCTTATTTCCTCTCTTTCCCTCCCCAAGACTGGGGCACGTTCTGGGAGGTGAGCTTTTGGGGGGCTCTCTATCTCTACGGGCAATTCTTCTGCCTGCAGGCATGGCTCTGGGATGGTTCCCTTTAGGGTGACTCTAGCGGGGCACCTCCCCGTCTCCCTGACATATCTCTGGGTAAAGAAGCTGGGTATCTCCAGAGAATTCCTCTCCCACTGCTCCCTCCCCCGTTCTCACTCTGTGCCTCTCTCCATGCCAGGAAGTCCGCGAAGGAGTCCACACAGAAGGACCTGGGGTTTGACGTGGACGGGAGCCTCAACGGGGAAGGGCCTGTCAGGTGAGCGCAGCACCAGCACCGCACGCGGTGGGGCGGCCTGGGAAGCCGCAGGAGCTCCGGGTACGGGGAGCAAGGCTGGAGCAGAGAAGGGGGGCTTCCGGAGGTACTGGTTTCACGAAGCCACTGAAGATACTGAGGCAGTTTCCCAAATGCCGAGCTCAAGGCGTGGTCAAGGTTCGGTTCTGCCACCCAGGAGTTCCTCATTGGAAATAAATTTGCTTCACATTACATGTACTTCTATCTCGATAAGCAAGTAGAACTGGGTGCATCTGGTTAATTTAGGGAGACTTTGCCTATTTTTTTTTTTTCTGACTCCAGGGCCTTTGCTTTTTTTTTTTAAAAAAAGTTTATATTGATCTTAGAGAGAGAGGAAGGGAGAGGGATAGA
>NW_005317107.1:0-1044 GCF_000412655.1 Myotis brandtii
ACTGTTGCCAGACTCTTTAATTAAATCATTCAGGGAGAGCCTGGTTGGTTCTGGAATAACAAATTTCACACAAATACGTACGCCTTACAAAAAGCTGGTTTGGTCACTAATCAAACTGATATCCACGGCTAGGGTAGGAGTTGTCACAGGAATGAGTTCATGGAGATGATGAGGGTCATTTTGCTCACCTTGTAAATCTAGCACCAATCAGACAAACGGCTTCTACTTAATTTTTAGTGTTCATCTCTCTGGACTAGCAACTCTCTAGAACCTTTTGGATACTTCAGAGTCCCTGTTTGTATTAGTTTCTTTTGATGCTGTCACAAATGCCACAAACTTAGTGACTTAAAACAATGCAAATTTATTATCTTGCCTTACAGGAGGTCAGAAGTCTGAAAATTGGTCCTCTAGGCTAAAATAAGGTGTCAGCGGAATGTGTTCCCTTCTCGCCTTTTCCAGCTTCTGGAGGCTTTCCGAGTTCCTTGGTTCATTGGCCTCTTTCCAGAAGTGGCATCACTCCAGCCTCTGTTCATCTCATCTCCTCCTCTCATTCTTCCTCTCTTGTTTATCTCTTACAAGGACCCTTGTGGTTACGTTGGGCCCAGCTGAGTAATCCAGAATAACCTCTCCATCTCAGAATCCTTAAATCCCATCTGGAAGTGCCCGTTGCCATGTAGAGAAGCATAGTCACAGGTTCCAGATATTAGGAATGCGGGCTTCTTTGGAAGGCCGCCGTTCAGCCTACCACACTGGTCAGTGTTGGAAAAGTCATTACTCATTCTCTTCCCCTTTTCGGTGGAAATGTTCTTGTTTCTAGCATATGGGAAAGCTGACTACAAGTCAGGAAACCTTATACAGTTTCCTTGAACAAATAATTCAAGAAAAAGTGAACTTGAAATATTTAAGACTGAAGGTTAGGAAAGGAAAATTAATTAGTCTGTTTTGTTTTATATTAACCTGTAATTTGATTTAATAAAATGCAAGCATCAATTGTATTTGCCTGCTGTGGCTGTGAAAATTTGGAGAAGGGGAGTAGCATCCAAG
>NW_005317108.1:0-1044 GCF_000412655.1 Myotis brandtii
ATAGAGAAGATGGAGAACAGTCTTTGAAATTGAAAAGACTAGCCTGCTCAATTCTTTTTTGGAGGGGAATTTGGTTTATAATTAAACCAGATTTTCCCCTTATTTTCCAACGTATGACTCCCCTTTTCAAGTTTTTCTATCATCTCTCTGCTTCTCTGGGAAAAGTCCTTTTGTGGTATAGAATCTATGTTTAAAAGCTATTGACCTAAAACTGATGCTACTGACCTGTTTCTGCTAATGGACTTAATGTGCACAGAAAAGAATGGCAAGGACACTCACATTACTGGGCTTGACCCCTCTGTTTCATTGCAGAGGCTTGTAGACAATCAATATGAAGGGGGACTAAGATGTATTAAGGTAAATAACAAGGCCTGTTTGGAGTCTCTTGTATCGTGTCAGCAGAGCCTGTAATTGCTAAGCTTTTCTGAAATGGACACCTACCCTTGAATGACCACACAGTCATAGAAATATGATTGTCAGAGTCTAAAATGCAGTGAATGGCTCAAAGAAATGCGCTATTTTATTCCATCTTCCTGCTTTGCTCCAAAATGGTGACATGTAAGAAATTAATCTGTTGTGTTTGGTGTGATTTTATAAATATAAACTGCAAGACTTTTATTAATTTTATTAATAATGATTTGACAGGAAATGCAGGGCATTAGTTTCTTCCAAACTGAATTGTGAGACAACTAATAAACTGTGCTGTCATTTCTTTCTCTGGCTGATAATCCCTCATGCCAGGAATGATCTCATGATTGAGCAGGTGTTTTAATAATAGACTGGAATTTGCTTTCAAATATATCCCTGAAATGTCTTTTTGAGGAGCTTACAGCTAAGGCCCACATTATAATAACATCAAACTGCTGATGTAGAGAAGGCCTGTCTTTGGGCATAGGTAGAGCAGGTGACATCCAGGGCTCGGGCAAAGGAGTACTGAGAGAGAGCTCCTTTCCCACCCCCTTCCCCACTGGCATGGTAAAGCCTCCAATTTTCTCAAATTTAATATTCAGAATTTGTCCTTTGGCTTTTTACTTTTAAAATATC
>NW_005317109.1:0-1044 GCF_000412655.1 Myotis brandtii
CTGTTCACGCTGCCACCTCGGGTCAGCAAAGGTTTGTTGGATGGACATCTGCTGCGGCCAAGGCCCACCCTGGTGCTGGCCAAGACCAAGTCCCGCCTCTTGGCACTCAGCTCCAAGCAGAGACGGCCAAGAAACGGGCTTATAGCCGGTGAGACCAGTGACAGAGCAGCTCAGAGACAGGCAGGACCAGGGATGGGGGATTTGAGGACCACACTCGACTTGAAGCGAACCCTCTGCTGGCCCCCTTTCCCATCCTCTGGATATAGAGAGCCAGCCCCGCCCACCACCATAGGCTGCGGGACCTCCAGCCAAGGAGCAGAGGTGCGGGGACCCCGAGTGCTCGAGCTGGGAGCCCCTCCCCAGCAGCCGCCAGCCTCGCAGAGCCAGCCGCTGTGTGGAAAGTGCCAGGTGCTTTCTGATCTGTCATCAAACAAGCGCCCAGTGAGTGATGTTCCGGAGGCTTGGGGCTCGCCGGGGCCTGGCGGAGGAACTGAGGTGCCACAGCTCGGCCTGGCAGAGGGACGGGTGAGGGCGGCCAGCCTGGAGACACCCGCCCTCCCTGCTCAAGAGCACCAGCCCCACTCGCAGCCCAGGCCTGGCATCACCAGGGAACGTGGCCTGGCCGAACGCTGGCTGAATGCGCATGAAGCCCATCGTGGTGGGGACAGCAGGCCAGCGCCCCCCTTCCCAGAGGGCACCCCTACAAGGCCGTGCTGAGCACAGGCGGGCCCCGCGCACCCACTTGGCCAGGAGGCTGCTGTGAGCGAGGCAGGCCAGGGCCCAGGCCTGGAGGAGCCCACGCTGTGGCGTCAGCGGGTGGCCACACAGGAGTGACCACAGGAAAACAGACGCTGGGAGCGCCAGTGGAGGGGGCAGCTCCACCGGGACCTGAGGGTGACAGACAGACAGACGTGTGCAGATCACCCAGGACTGTGGTCGCCGCGTTAGAACCCCAGTTTGATGGTGGGGAGCCTGTGGCCCTGCTGTCCCCTGTCACCTGCCCCGTGCCTCCCTCCTTCGATGAGAGGAGCCCGCAGGAAAGGG
>NW_005317110.1:0-1044 GCF_000412655.1 Myotis brandtii
AAAAAAAAGCAGAATGTTTAATAAGATAAGGGTTTTGATATGTGAGATAAACACTCAACAATTTCAACAGATTGGTTCAATAACAGTGTTGATTCTAAACCTCTCAGAAATTAAGAGGAATTTATTGAGAAGAAAGAGGAATTTAAGAGGGTAAATTGACATCATTTATATAAAATTTAAAAACACACAGAGCATACTAATTATAATTCAAGGTATCTGCCCTTATTATGGAAGTATAAAAACAAAGACGGAAACAAAAAGCATGCTCATCTGAGGATAGTATTAAGCTCTTGGGAGGTGAAATAGAAGGAAATTAAGGAAGTCTTCAAACAGGGCTTCAAACATATTTGCCTTGTTTTATTTCATTTTTATAAGGAGAAAACTTCAAGAAAATATGTCAAAAATTTAAGATGTGTTATATATTGGTTAATGACAAATAGTTATTTTGTTGTTGTTTTTAATTTTCTAAATTTTAAAAACCTTTCACATGAACAATTTTAAAAAAAGAATTTAAGAAAATGCATTATTTACCTGAATAGAAGAATAGAATCATGGAATTTACAAACTGAGAAATTAGAGTATGATTCCAGTTTATGCTGTGCGTTTTATGAATGAGGACACTGGACTCAGAGAAGTGAAGTAATTTTTTAAGGTCACAGAGCTGGGCACCATCAGGATTCAACTCAGATCCAGCAAAACCTTCATAACAGTGAAGTATACCATATCTCAGGGTAAGTGATAGAAGTCTCTTCACTGGAGACATTACAAACATGTCTGAACATTTTTAAAAAATGACACTTTGGGCTTGAAATTAATTCAGTTCAGCAAATATATTGAGTATGCAGTAAGCACAAGGCATTGGGTGTCCTCCCAAGACAAGATTCTTATAGATCTTTTCCATCTGTAACTAGCTTTCAGATGTCTTTCCTATTAATTGGTTTAATAAAGACAGAGAGACATAAAACTGTCTTATAATAATGCCATAGTAAATGTCCTTGGTATACCAGAGGAGGGGTTAAAAGCCAAAGGCAAAGTAGAAAAAAA
>NW_005317111.1:0-1044 GCF_000412655.1 Myotis brandtii
AGCCGCCCTCTGCTGTGCCTGGTGCTTCTCATTCCTGTGTTTGTAGCTGGCTGTGCAGCTGCCACCCTGCTTTCTCCAGGGTCCTCAGAGCCCTTTTTGCCTGTTCTAGGCAGACAGACAAAAGGATCCCAAGGGCATCGGCGGTCAGTCTCAGGGCTGTGGTTGGAGCCGTGAACCGGCTGTGTCAGAGGAGACTTGGCTTAAGTGTACATGAACCTGTCAGAGCAGAATCCCAGGGTCCCCTGCAGAAGAGAGGTGACACTGGAAATTCAGTGCCTGCTCCCTCTCCCCTTGGGAAGTCTAAAGGAACGTGATGTTTAAACTTGGGATGGTAAAACAGAGTGGGTGTGGTTTAGGCAAGGCTGCATCTGCCCTGGGGGAGAGGTCCAGACAGACCCGAAGTCTGATTCCAGTGTGATGTCTGGGCGAGTGGCTCAACCCCTGAGCTGTTTCCAGTTATACAGTGAGAAACAAACCCACCAAATAAGATTCCCTCAAGCACTCTGCCAGCTCCTGTGTGTGCCCACCAATTACTGAGAACCAGAGAAGATAGGGTGGGCGTGTGGCTGATGAGAGGAGAGGGAGGGGGCCGCAAGGGGATGACTATTACGGGAGGTGATAAGAGCTGTATCTGTACACCATGGCTAAGCAGTGACAAGAATGCAGAGAGGTGTAAATGCCAGGGTGGGCGATGAGAAGCAAGGAGATTGGGGGGAAAGCCAGGGTTAGAAGTGGGGTGTCCCTGCCCTGTGTGTCATGCTCCTGGGGGCTCAGCATGACAAGCAGGTTCTCATATATGCTTCCGCTTTGGGGGGCAGGGTGGTTCACAGAGCTAGCAGGCAGCAGTGCCATCATTGAGCAGGTTCTGTCACAGCCACAGTGTGCAGTGTTTCAGGGAAGCATCCAGGGTCCAGGGGTTGGTCTGCACTCCCCTCCTGTGTACTCGTCTCTCCCATGAGATGGTTGACTCCCTTTGGAGAAGGGAATTATGTTTTTTAAAATTATTATTATTGATTTCAGAGGAAGGAAGAGGGAGAGAGAGAG
>NW_005317112.1:0-1044 GCF_000412655.1 Myotis brandtii
GAGGAAGCAGATGCTTCTTTACAGGTGACACAGAGGGAGCCTCTTAAGGGTGGCCTTTGTAGTGGTTCCTCCTTCAGGGTCTGTCCCGTTTTAATTTCTCTTTGACCTGCATTTCCCGACAGGATTGACAATTGCCAAACGCATCCAGATTTCGGACTTACCTCAGTTAGTGGCTGCTTTCCACAGTCTGGTGGGCTTGGCGGCGGTGCTGACCTGCGTCGCTGAGTACATTGTGGAGTATCCGCATTTCGCTACAGACGTAGCGGCAAACCTCACCAAGATCGTGGCCTACCTCGGGACTTACATCGGCGGGGTCACCTTCAGCGGCTCCCTTATTGCCTACGGAAAACTGCAGGGTAAGTGAGTCGGCACCACAGGGAGGTGAGTATCTATTGTTTAGGGGGCTGGGAGGGCCTGTTAAAATTTCAGAAAGTAGCTAAACAGTAGAACCTGTTAGGTGAAGCGTTTGTGTAGCACTCAGAATATATAAGCCTTTTTTCTCTCCACGAAGGTGCTTCCCTTCATTGATCCTTACAAGTCTTATATATAAAGTCTTGCAAGGCTCGGGAGCTGTTGCTTCTGCGTGTAGTTAGTGCAGGAAACCAGGACACAGAAATGTGCGCAGAGGGAGTGACTGACGTTGGCTGATACATGTGAACCAAGTGACATCGTCATAATCCTTGGCTTCCTGAACAGAGGGGAGCTCATTGAATACGTTTGTGTGATGAGCGTACAGCACCTGCCTTGAAAACAAATACGCATTTCTGGGCTCCAGTTTGGCAACTTTTGCTACTGCTAAAACCACACATCAAAATAGAAGTAAAGAAAACCCCCCACCTAGGCTGCTTCTGGGGTTTTTATGGAAAAAACGAGTCTCGAGAGAAACTAGTTTGTGATTTAAAAATCTGGTCTTGCCTCTCAGTAATCAACTCATTAAAATTAAGTGGGACCTTCCATGGAACTTAAACATCACGGGAAGAACTTCCCGCCTAAGACAATCTGTCTTACCCTTCGTCCTCAAACAGCTAGCAGACCAGCCCCTCC
>NW_005317113.1:0-1044 GCF_000412655.1 Myotis brandtii
AGAGAGAGAGAGAGAAAGGAAAGGAGAGTGAGAGAGACAGAGAGATTTGAGAGAGAAACTGATCAGTTGCCTCCCACACACCCCCCCCAAACCTGGGATCGAATTTGCAACCTAGGCATGTGCCCTGATGAGGAATCGAATCCACAACCTTTTGGTGTTTGGGACAACATTGCAACCAACTAAGTGACCTGGCCAGGGATGATAAGTGACTTTTCAAAGAATCGCCTTGGCCCCGTCAGGCTCACAGAGATGGGGCTGAGCTAGCAAGCTGGCAAACAAACGTCCAGGAAGGAATTCTGAGGGCACTGCGCCGAGTGCTCCACATACTCAACGTGCAGAACGGCCCCTCAGTTTCCAGGCCCTCCGGGGAGGAGGCAGAGAACTGGAGCGAAAGGCCCTGGGCTGTGGTGACCAGATTCCCTGGGTTCAAACCCCAGCTACGCCACTTTGGAGCTGCTTGATGTGAGGCAAGTGGTTCCATCACTCTATGCCTCAGTTTCCCCATCTGTATCTACTTCAGGGTGTTACTGTGAGGATTAAAGAAGACACTTCCTAAAAATGCTAAGCTCGGCAATTCCCCTGCTAGGTATTTAGGGGAAAAAAAATTGGAAACAGAGATGCAAACATAAATGTTCAGAGCAGCTTACTCACAGCGGTCAAAAGGTGGAAACAACCTAAACATCCATCGATAAGACACCAAATGTGGTCTAGCCATTCTCCAGCCATAAAAAGGAATGAGGCACTGACACGCGCTACAACACAGACGAATCCTGAAGACATGCTGAGTAAAAGAAGCAGTCACAAAGACCACAGTGTAGAACTCCATCTGTATGAAGTGTCATGAATAGGTAACATCATTGGGACAGAGCACAGACTGGTGGACACGAACTAGCTGGAGGCAGGGGACAAGGGAAGATGAGGAGTGGCTGCTAATAGACACCAATTTCCTTTCAGGGTTGGTGAAAATGTTCCGGAACTAGAAAGAGGTGGTGGTTGCCCAAGATTGTGAATATATTAAATACCATTGAAATCTTCACTTAACAT
>NW_005317114.1:0-1044 GCF_000412655.1 Myotis brandtii
CTAGATATGAAAACTCCAATGTCTGAGATGAAAAATATACTTCATGGAATTAACGGCAAATCAGAAATTGCACGGGTTGGGGCAGGGAAGGGAGAAGTGCATGTAAGGCATGGCAATACCAAATGAAACACAGAGAGAAAAAAGACAAAGGCAAAAAGAGCAGCAATAATGACAGCTGCTCTCACCACTTCTTCTCAATACTGAACTGGAGGTTCTAGCCAGTGCAAATAGGCAAGAAAAATAAATAAAGGCATCCAGACTTGAAAGAAAAAAATAAAACTCTTTATTCATAGATGGCATGTCTATGTAGAAAATCCAATGGGATCTACAAAATAATTATTAGAATTGTGTTATCCAAGGATAACAATCTTGTGGATGGGGTGAAAGGGGTCTTCACTGTATGCAGTGTTGCAATTTCCACTTTTCAGTTAATTTCTACTTTTCAGCCTCAATGCCAAATCTATCCCAGTCAATCCCTCCATACTCTTTTCCCCCTTGCAATTATCTTAGTTTGGGCATTCTCATCTCTCCACCCCTCAACTCCTCCTCTTCTCCAAACACATCCAATTGTGACAGATTCAAAATGGAAGCCACTGGGCCAGACAACTCAAGGTCTGGATGCAGAGCTGACACCTACTCTCCTGACATCTGTGGACAAAAAGGGACCAAATACTAAACCTGACAAGCACAGGGGAGGCCTGCGTGGCAACCTTACAAACTCAAGTAACCACATGGGGATGGTTTTAAATTAAAATTTTTGAACTAAAAGCAGTGTATGGCGTAGTCATGCCTAAGGCATTTTTCCCTAACAAAGGTCAATCCTCACCTTAATTAAGGCTGTCTCTGGTCTTTTTGCATCTAAGATAACATACCAGAAAAACATGCCTTTGCAATAACAAAGTAATTGCTCTTTTTCTGGACTCCTCAAAGAGCGGGCACCAGTAGAGACAACAGATCCCCTCATAGTTATCATGTTAAACGTAGACCTTAACTAACTTGTACCCACCTACGTAAAAGAAGTGTCTATCACTTTACTTTTTATCC
>NW_005317115.1:0-1044 GCF_000412655.1 Myotis brandtii
TGAGATGCTTCCCATTTCTCTTCATACTAAATCTTCAAAATCTGGTGGGTATTTTACACTTAAAACATATCTCAATTTAGATACTAAGTCTTCATTTTAAATACCTCATCTGTACATAGATTTCATAAAATTTACAGTTAAAAAAGTAGCTTTACATACCGCAGTTGTTCCCAACAAACTTGAAAGTGTTCTAATATCTGAAACAAATACCAAAAAAGCACTTTCCTGAATATTTGCATCCACATTGAAAATAACTGATTTAACTTTTATGCAAAAGCATGCCAATTTAAAAACTACATCTAAGTTAAATAAATTCACTAATTCTTAGGTCAACTTGATATTATTAACATTGAATTCAAAGGGATATTGCATAACTCAAAAAACAACTCTCAGTTTATCAAAGAGGTAAATTGACCTCTTTTAAGTCAATTTCCATACTGTTGTCAATTATAATAAAACTTTTTCATATTTAATCATATAAGAAAAATGTATCAAATCATTACTATTGATTTGTATAATGAAGAATTTCAATTTTAACATAAATCCCCCTCCTTGTAGAGTTAAATCACAATAAATAAGCATTTTTCCCCTTAATGATATCTCCAAGTGTTACTCTTACAGGTATTATTTTCATTAACAGTAAACAAATAGACTCCATTGTTATGACATTTTACAGAATTTCTGTTAACTCTAGCCTGAGGTGACACTACAATTCATTGGCCTGGAGTTGGAGACTCCTGTGTCGCACTGCCCAAGTGGAGGCAGGCCCACTTTTCTACATGCAGCTTCATGTTAGATTGCTCCCTGGTGGCAAATTTGCAAAGCAAGGAGCCCAGGTAGTTTTCTTCAGCTGGGAAAAGTAATGGATGATATTCACATCAGATTTATTTGTGTTACTACTTGCTAATCTATTGTTTCACATTTCTTTTGTTTATTTTAAAATTTTAAACTTATCTAAAAGTCCCACTGTTTGAAACAGGCACTTTATCCAAATAAGACTATTAAGTCACCTATCTATACTAATAAAAGGGTAATATGCTAATT
>NW_005317116.1:0-1044 GCF_000412655.1 Myotis brandtii
AAAAAATAATTATGTGTTTTTTAAAAATTGCATTGTAGGGAGAGTAAGGGAGCGAGAGAGAAACATCAGTGATGAGAGCATCACCCATCGCTGCCTCCTGCGCGCCCCCCACGGGGGATGGAGCCAGCGCCCCGATGGGGACTCGGACCGGGACCTGGTTCGCAGGTCGGATCCCCACCCCTGAGCCCCACCGGCGGCGCCAGCGTCCCTGTGTCCAGCTCTTTGAATTCTGTGCCCCTCGCTCTCCCGAAAGCCTGAGACTCCGACGTGGAAAAGCAGCGTGTAATTTGCTGACCAGGTCCCGGGTCCGGTTGGGAGAGAGCATCCGGTTCAGAGGGAGAGGAAGTTGTTGCAAACTCACCGAGGGGGCCGCTCACCTTCTCTGTTGAGCTTTCCTGCATAAAACCCGCTCGGACACTGGTCTGCAAAGATACACAGGTGCTCACAGGGCCTAGAGCAGCCCTGCTTCGCCCCTGCCCGGTGCTGGCTGCCTCGGTATCCGTGCACCTGTCTTTAATGCCGCAGACCAGCGGTGTGCAAAGGGTGTGCCGCGAGGATTTTAAAAGCGTGCAATACCTGGCTATTCAGTCAGGGGCACTTGGATTGCCAAGTAATACAGTGACAGCAGCCAGCACAGCGGTAGCGTCTAGAACGAATGAAACAAGATCATACCTTTATCTTGGGCCAGGTCGGCACACAATGCACTGTATTTTCTGGTGTGCCGCAGAATTTCAGCCATCAGCGTATATGAGATGAAAAAGGCTGAAAATCGCTGCTGTACACAACTGTCAGGTTTTAAACTGGGCTTTTTTCGAGATGAGGGTTTAAACATGCAACAGGTTTGGCATGTTTAAGTTGCAGGTCCATGGATCTTAATTTTTTTTTTTTAAGAGAAAAATCAAAGAAGAAAGAAAAGACGGCTCTTTTTGAAACCAGTTTGTTCATTTTTGGCAAAACTTTACGTTTTTGTTCTTTTAGCAAATGCGAGGCAGACCTCGGAAGGTGGTGCTCCCAGAATCCCTTTGGCCTCGGTCATAGAGGTGT
>NW_005317117.1:0-1044 GCF_000412655.1 Myotis brandtii
AAAAAAAAAATCTATACCCTATGTCTGAACAAATCCTGTATCCTAACTGGGATCTGTGCTGGAGGAAAAGCAGCCCAGCTCAGACACCCTGGGCAGGCATTAAGAAAGGATGGTGAGCCCTGGCAAGTGTTGCCTAATGGTTAGTGTGACCCATGAGGGCCGGGGTTCGATTCCCGGTCAGGGAAAGTACCTGGGTTGTGGGTTCGATCCCCAGCCCTGTCCGGGTATGTGCAGGAGGCAACCAACCCATCCATGTATCTCTCTCACATGGATGTTCCTTTTCTGTCTCCTTCCCTCCCTCTCTCACTCTCCCTAAAACTCAATGGAAAAAACATCCTCGGGTAAGTATTAACAAAACAAAACAAAAAAAGAAAGGATGGTGAAAGGAAACCCGTCTCGGGAAGGAGCTATCAGTTTCTTGCCTTTCTCTAAGGAGGGGTGACCCAAGCACCAAGAGAAAAGATCAGTCGTCATCCTGAATTTCTGTGTCTCCCAGAGGTGCACACAGTTCAGCTCAGGCTTCCAGAGGCATCAAGTCTCTCTGTCTTAAGGGAAAAACGTGACTTGCCCTTGGGATTGGAGAAAGCACATAATTTTTTGAAAAAGCTAAATCTCACCGTTGATTTGATGTATGTATGTGCTTCACTAGCCTGAGATCTGTTCAGTAAAGTTAAGGAGCAGCAACCTCTAAAAGTGTTATTTGTTTGGTATAATAGGTTTCCATTTAGGGCCCATGTGGCAAAATGCCAGAAAGGATGGCTTCCTATTTGTAGACTAAAAATAAGCAAATCTTGACAGTCAAGAAATGTGATCTCTCATAATGTTTGCTTTGAAGAGGCAAAAACTCCTGGCATACTTAAAAAGTATGGCTCATTTGGTTGGGCGTCACCCCATGTTTGCCTGTTAGATTCTCTTTCGGGGCACATGCCCAAGTGGCAGACTTCATCCCTGTTAGGGGGTGTACAGGAGACAGCCAATTGATGTTTTGCTCTCACATCAATGTTTAACTCTCTCTCTCTCTCTCTCCCTCTCCCTTCCTCTCTC
>NW_005317118.1:0-1044 GCF_000412655.1 Myotis brandtii
ATTTATTTTTGTTTCATGTGCTTTATCTGAAAAAATCTCATGGCATGTTGAACTGGTCACAAACTCAGAATTAGATTCCATGAGTTTAAACTATAAATTCACTACATTACCTGTCTAATTTTAAACAAGTCTCTTACTATTTCTGAAACTTATTTCCCGATTTGTACAATGGAGGTGGATGGATTGGAAGAGATAATATATTTGAAAGAAGCTAGCAAAAAGTATGGCATATAGTAGGTTCTCAATAAATGTTATTTAAGTTTTTATATCACAGTACTCTTCTCTTTCTTTAACACCATGGAAATCAGATAAGACATAAGATATGTTAAAAAAATCATTAAACCTTTTAATCTTGTATATATCTTCAGAGTGCATTTAGTTTCATTTAAAAATTGGTTTAACTTTATTATCTACATTTTATTCCTCCTTCATTTTGGTGATCTCTAGGACGTATAAAAATGCTCATTTCCCTTTGATTTTTAAAAATATCTATAAAGTTTTAAAAAGTAAAGCAGACTGTAATAGAAAGTTACAATGGTAGTTCTAATGTTCCTATATTTCCTTGTCAATTGAAGTCAAATAAAAGTCATAGCTAAATGTACTCTAAAATTTCTCATTAGAAAAATAGCTTCAACATTGACTAAGTCTTCCATCCAAGCACCTAGAATCTCTTTATAGGCATTAGCTAATTAAGTTTTAAAACACCTCCATCAATGAAGTAAGAATTAAAACAGATGGACTACAACCATGTAAGACAGTTTAAGAAATAGGGGCACATACTAGGCTTATCAGAGTAAAATGAAAATATTATACAATCTCTTCATTTCTATCATTTTAATGACTGATGTGGAACTCCAACTTTGAAGTAGATTTTTAAAAAATCATAGTTACATAAAAGGAATGCATGCACATGCTCATAAAAGTAAAACAGGACTGAAAGGTTATAATAAATATCAACAGTTTTTTTCTTCATACCTCCTCAACCCAGGTCCTATTCCCTAGAGACAACCTTTCTTTAATGACTAGCTTCTATATTTATAAATA
>NW_005317119.1:0-1044 GCF_000412655.1 Myotis brandtii
CCTTTCTCTTGCCCTCATTGAATCATTGCCCCTGCTCAGTTATATTGGGCATTCAAAGAAAAAAGATAAAGAAGGTGGGAAAATCCTTGTGTTTCTAGACATCAGAGTCTAGAGGAGGGAAAATGGGATCAACAGTGACCTTTCTCACCACTCAGCTCCTCTCCTTTTTGAATATTCACTCACTCCCTTCTTGCTGCCTCCCCTCCCCAGCCAGGTCTCCTTCAAGACCAAAAGGGAAAAATGGCATAAAGGCTTCTGAGATGGTAGGTAACCTCTGATTTCTTCTACATTAATTTTCTTTATTTTCCAAGTGTTCTACATGAAACCTGTGTTGTTTTTAAAGAAAAACTTCAATAAAGTGTATATTTTTAACCTTCCTTTAACATACATATCCAATAATTAACTGTATCATTTCTCTCCTTCTCTTCATAGCAGAGCTGAATTCTAAAGATTCTCCTAGGACAGTTGACCATTATTTAATGTTTTACTATAATTATACATAGAGTGATATTACTCAGGACTCATTTCCTTTGTGTTTTTCTATTTTGTCTTTGTTCATCTTTCTATTTTTTAGCTTGTCTGTCTCTGACATCTTGTTTAGGTGATTCTTTCTCTTAGATTTTCATTATACCACCAGGAAAGTCATCAGTTTGAACACTGGGTGTTAAGGCAGCCATCATTACTGGAGTAGCATGTCTTGCCCTACTTATTTCATCTTGCTGTAAGCTTTGTTGCTTTGGCATTCTCACTGCTACCTTGGTTTTCTGTCTTTGACTCTGGATGCAGTCTATCTGTGTATACATTCTGTGGTCATTTGTGATTTAAAATGATGGTTTATATTTCTAATACTTTGCCAAATACACATTTACATTTCACTCTAATCATCAAAGTTGAGATCAAATCAATATATTTGAAATGGATTCCCACATTATCTCCCCTTCTTTTTTGAGAATTATACCCTGGCTTTTGCTAGTTGAGTCCCTGTGCATTCCTACTTCTCATTTTTTCTGAGCTCAGTGTCCCCTGCTCATAACGTGCAGGTGC
>NW_005317120.1:0-1044 GCF_000412655.1 Myotis brandtii
CATTGCATGCTCCTTTCATCTCAGCCAGTGTCTTTGCTGGTCATGGCTACTGAGCAAGTAGAGTACTTAAATCTTTATTCCTGAAGAACCCAATGCCTTAGTAATTTGGTCTTTACTGAGATATTATAGTTCCATTAAATTTTGCTATTAAACATGGACACACTAAGAGGTAAGACAGATAACCCACTGGTTCTAGATCTAGTGCTCTCTGACCCCATTGTATAGCACCAGACTACTCTCTGCTTGATACTCAGGATTAATCACTTCAGCCAAGATACTACCCCCCTTGTTGTCAGTTAACTCAGTGATATGAGAAAATCAAAGTGACCAGGTGACAGTCTCAACTTTTGATTCAAGGGAACAGTTGCTGTGTCCCATGGTGGGAATATTCTTTAGTTCCTTGGGAACTGATATAACTACATCACAGAGTCCAAATGTCAGAGACAGAAAGAAAACTTTTGCAAGTGGATAGTTAGGTTTTATAGTGACAGGAGCCAGTCAGATGTATCCTTGATTCTCAGAGACTTACATTCTGACTTTGGGAGAAGCAGCACCGTATGTTTCAAAACATGCTGTATGCTGCAGGAGAGTATCCCAGTCGGTGATGTTCATGGGGAGACCACTGGATGCCGTTCTGTCCCAATTCTTTTGGGGTGAAACAAGGTTGTGGGTGACTTCATTATGGTGAATTTAGGTATTTTGTAAATCAATGAATGGTTCTACTGGCCAGAGCATTGCAGGCAGATAAAGCAAACCTATACCCAGAATAAATGTGAATTCCTCTGAGGTCGGAGTTCTGTCTCTTCTGTGCAGACAGAGATGAAAAGAGCCTGGGTCCTTGACTTCCTCCTTAGAGAAGAGCCACAGACCCAAAAACATCTGCTTTGGACGTTGTGTGCAGGCCATAAGCTTTTATTGCATAAGCCACTGAGATTTTGTTGTTACCTATAATAGCTTTTAGCCTATTTTGAGTAACTCAAGTGGGACATTTCCTTTCAACAAGAAATTAAATAATTCCAAACACTCATGAAAGAATTAAAGACA
>NW_005317121.1:0-1044 GCF_000412655.1 Myotis brandtii
AAATAGAATATGGCTTGAGGCAAAGACCTTCCACAGAAAGGATACAGCTCTTGTATGGAAACGATGTCTCTGGCTCCCGCATGCCCACTGTCCTTGGAGGCACTGTGATGGGCTTTGGACAATCTTTTGTTCAGAAACTGAGGAATAAAAGATGTTGAATATATTATGACTCCAAAGTCAAGTACTAGAAGAGGTATTTTCCACAGTCACGCGATAACTGGCATTCAAAATATAATTAAAGATATGAAATTCCTCAAAGTAAGAATTAAGAAGACACATGTTCAACTAAAAATAAAGACTTATTCTGTGACAATTTCTCTACAACAATAATAACTCTAGTAATAACACCAATTACTTGTTGAAGACCCACCACCTGCTGGGCATAGTCCTAAGTGATTTACAGCCATTTTCATGTAATTCTGACAATAATCCTAAAAAATATGCATTACTAGAACCACTGACAGAAGAGGGAAGCAAGGCTCGGAGACATTAGTCTGTCCAAGCTCACATTGGGACTGGAAGCCAGGTCGATTCCAAAGCCCACACTCTTCTCAATATGTTATACTGCCTCCCCTAGAAGGCAGAAATGGAGAATTACACGATGAGTCCCTTACACTGTGCTCTTACCTCATGCTCAAAAGAGTCCACGGTCTCTGAGCTAAGGCAGTCTTTCCGTGTGCTGGTGAGGAAGGCTACGAACTCGCCTACCATTGCCTCCTCATTCTGTTCATACCGAGCACACAGCTCTGCCACTGTGGAGGGAACATTGGACAAGTAAAAACTTAGTTTATTTCTTGCAGCTTTCACCTTGAAAAGAGAAAATAATCCTCTATTTACTCAATCCATATTTATTCAGCACCTACTAGTGCCAGGCACTGTCCTAGGCATGAGAATACAGCAATGACCAAAACAGAGAATCTTTGTCTTCATGAAGCTTACTATTGGTGGGAGACAGAAAAAGAACAAATAAGTAAAATCTGTAGTGTATCAGAGGGTTAAATGTGCTATGTAGAAAAGTACAGCCAGGAGAGGGATCAGGGAGAT
>NW_005317122.1:0-1044 GCF_000412655.1 Myotis brandtii
TGTTTAATAAAAGAAACTTCATATAATCCTTAGTGTGTTCAATATATGGTCCTTCCTGGGAGCACCATCTCTTCACCACGCACACCACGCTCAGAGGTTGTAATTTTTCCTGGTTCGCATGTTCTAATAGGAACGTGCTCTCACAGTTTTAGCTACGAAAACCAGATCTCCCCCACAGGAGTCTCTTAGGGGTGGAATATTACAGGACACACACGAACAACAGGCAGAGAGCATGATATTTTTACATTTTCTTTAACACATCAGTGAACTTATCAAGAGAGTTCAATTGCATTTAAAAATCAGGGGCAGATGTAGGTCCCGGCTAATGGTCCCTCAAGTGGCCTGCTGTGTCAAGCATTCACTGATAGGATTCTCTCATTCCTCCCTGGTGCTGAACTTTAACCCCCCAGTACGCTCCCTTTATGCTTAGCCATTTTCCAAATGGGTAAACACAGACCAAGCTGCTTCGTCCTTATGTCCTCAAATTTATTCAGTTTGGTTATAAAGGTTAATTCAACCCTAGAGTCCCCACTGATGCTGCCTCAGTTCATACTGGCAGAAGTGGGCCGTTAATGTTGCCATTTGTTCGACTAGTAAGTCACACACAGCCAAAGAGATTGTATACCTGAAATTCCTTGCAATATACCTACAGTCTGTGATTTGGCTGTTGCCAGTGGCTGTGGATCTGACATAGCGCAAGCATTTGGACACTAAACTATAAATGCGAGGTGCTCACTGTACTGGATGGAAAGTGTCGGCTGTGACATGCAAACGAAGGCATTTTCTATGAAATATGGAACTGGTTTGAGCTGTGTGGGGCATCAGCTGGACCCTGCTATGAGGCATCTGGCGAGGCCATGAGTCCCTCCAAGTTTTCTGCTGTGTCTGTGTGACAGCCAGCTGGCAGAGCAGCTGCAGGCCCACTCACTGTGGGAGCCAGCTGACCATCACTCCCTCAGACAATGCACCAAAGGTCAAAGGGCCTTTGGCTCTCACTTTGAACAAGTGTGTTTGGTCACCAGGGTTCCATTGACCACTGGGCAG
>NW_005317123.1:0-1044 GCF_000412655.1 Myotis brandtii
TTGAAAAATCACTGTTCTAGTCCATTCTTTCTCTCACTCTCATAATCTCTACTATATCTTTAGACACTCAGTCCCAACTTTATTCTCAGCTACATATTCCACTGAGGACCTAAAACTACTTAGCAGAGCCCCACTGCGGGCTCTCCCGGCCACATCCGCCTGAGAGCCTCTGTGCCCATGCGATCTGCTGGCTCTCCTGCTTCCAGGGATGAAGCATGGAACAGCAAAACGTGGCCATCTATGAACCGGAAGTAGGCATGCACTCCCCATAGAATCCGTCGGAGCCTTGAGCTTGGACTTCCCACTCTTGGGAACGCTGAGAAATACCTTTCTGGTTTTTTGCAAGCCACCCAGGCCAAGGTATTTTCTTACAGCAGCCGGAACTAAGACAAAGGGCTCTGTGCAGATCCCACCTCTGAAACCCCTGCCCTGGTTCAGCTCTGCTAGGCCTCGGAAATGCTCCACTTCGCCAAGGGAGCTCTGCGGGGTCCTCAGCGTTTGATCTGCAGGAAATCCCGAGGCTAGTCCTCCTGGGGGAAGCCTCCCCCTCGCTGCTTTCCTGGAAGCCCAAGGTCTGTCCTGCAGACTGTCAAGCTCAGCCCAGCTCCTGCTCAGGCAGCCACGGTGAGAGCTGAGGGCAGCCTTTAGCTTGAATCCCTTTGCCTTTGGTTGCACCAGGGGCTCTAATAACCGTGTGTTTACATTGGCACAGAGCGTCAGCCTGGCTGTGGGGAGAAGGGAATCTGTGATGTGGTGTTTCCATGCCCCGTGTAAATGTACATCTCTGGATGTATGTGTGTTATACCCCTCCCCACACACACTTCTGTATAATCTAACAACTGGAACAGTGGGTTTTGTCTTTTCCCCTAGGCATTTTTCTCACAACAAATTATCCTTCTTAATTTTTTTCCAGAGACAATAAATCTGAATTCTTTGAATGGACTCTAAGTTGTGATTTTCAACGACATTTACTAAAATAGTTTGGAAATTTTTCATACTTACAATGTTATCTTCTATTGTTTTTGGTTTGTTTGGTTTTGTTTT
>NW_005317124.1:0-1044 GCF_000412655.1 Myotis brandtii
GGGCATGCTCCCACCTGGGGCTGTGCGCGGTCTTCCTTCTGCCAGGAGACCCTCCCGAGGCCCCTGTGGTCACTCTCTCACTCCACTCTCTATGAAATAGCACTTCATCGGAGCAGCCTGCCTGGACACCCCGAGGCCCCCGAGGGCCCCCTCTCCATCTGTCACGCCGCCCTGCTTTGCTTCTCATGGTGTTTGTCACCCTAGATGTGGGTATCTGCATAATGGCTATCAATGCAGCCTCCACATGGAGACTTCATTCGTCTTTTCAGTTACACCCCTGACATCTAGAATAACATGTGACACATGAACAATCACCCTAGAAATAATTGTCAAATTAGTAAACAAATAAATGGCCACTTTGGCTGCTGACAAGGGCTCCCCTGGTGGTGGCGCTGCCTCCTCCGGGCCCCGTAGACTCTGCAGCCAGTGGGCTGGCTCTCGCCCATGGCTCTGAGAGTCCCCTCCCGTTTTTCCACCTGCACAAACCTCACTCCCGACACTTCCCTCCAGCACACCGTCCCACCTGCCACCTCTCTCTCCTCCGGGATGTCCTAGTGATGAAACAGTTCAAAAAGGTGATGGACTAGGAGTTATTCCAAAAGTCACCCAGAGCCACCCCACAGCCAACACCCAGGCATCTACTCCTCTCCAGAACCAGGGGCCGCTGTGCGCAGAAGAAGCCACAGGCTTACAGACCAACGAAGCCACACTTGTCCCAACAAAGACAGGGTGTCCTTGTGGAAGAGAAAATACTGTAAATGTGTTTTCTTCCTAAATCAATCCAGAGACCTGCTTTATAAAAACAAGGGGTACCAGAACAAAAACAAATAGATCAATGGGAGATAAAGGTAACTTGGAAAAAGGTCACATTTCATAGTCGAGTTTGTAAGGGACAAAGTAAATAACAAAAGACTCAGTATATGACAGTGAAAATCTTATTCACCACTTTTTAAATCAACTTTGGTCTTACCTCAGGTGAAACAACTAGGAATAGTTTTATATAGTTTGGGAGTTTGTTTTAATTAAAAATGTTTACAGCCAGGC
>NW_005317125.1:0-1044 GCF_000412655.1 Myotis brandtii
GGCTAGGGCTTCATATATTTCTTGAGTGTTCTATTCTTCATTTCCTTCTTTCAAATTTTTCCAGCATCTGCCCCTTATCCACATTCTCTACTTGGTTAACCAAATTTCTATTTTGACTTTATCTCTTTCCACTCTCTTCAGTCAAGAATGTTGCCTGAAGAGCTCCAAACCCATGTGTGTGTCCTGTATCAGAGCTCAGCTTTTGCCTGATGACTGGCAAAAAGAGAATACTGGCTGCCAGGCAGAACCTTCTTAAATAGTCAACCCACCCATAATGAACACTCCCCTTGTCCCTCAGTAGTAACTCTGGCCTCACATAGGCGGCCATCACAGTGGGGGAGGGGGGAGAAACTACTAGTCTGTTAATTATGACTGTCATTTATTACCCAAACCAGGCCACTGTCACAAGTCAAAGGGTGCCCTGTGAATAACTAACAGTGGTATAAAACATAAGGCAGGATTTCCCAAGCAAGCCGGAATATATGGGCACACTAGGCCAGAGCTGCCAAGAATCAGCTCTGAATCACACTGCCAGTGACAATATAGACAACCACTCTAGACACTGAAGTGAGGCCTGAGAATATAAAACAGACCACTGAGCTAGAAGAAATCTGGGGAAATATCCACCTTCTTTTCATTATGGTGGCAACAGTTTGTCTTTCTGAAAACAGAATTTCATAACAGTAAAAGATTTGAACACGTAAATCTTGGAAAACACTGGTATGAAATATATTTATTTCATAAGAACATCCCCATGCAAAAAGCTGTCAGGTTCTGGGTGTTTTGAATGACGTGTATTATTTTGATAGTGAAGTTCTAAATTCAGGAACTCCCCACCACCATCCATTTGGTTCAAGTTGCAATGAATATTCATATTTGGGAATAAAAAGAAATTGGGTCAGAAGTCTACCATGTATCATTTTACTGCATTCCTGTTGCATTTAGAACGACTGATGAGGAAACCCTGTGTAAAAATATATCCCCACCCTCACTGAGGTACTATGGTGAGGGTGAGAGTGATTGAAGCCTAAGGAATTTACTGAT
>NW_005317126.1:0-1045 GCF_000412655.1 Myotis brandtii
CCCAGGCATGTGCCCTAACTGGGAATCAAACTGTGACTTCCCTGTTCCTAGATCAATGGTCAATCATTGAGCTACACCAGCTGTAAATAATTTGCACTCTTACAAATGGAATATTAGTGTCTAGTTCTACCTTCAAACTTCTTTGTTCTCAAAATTATCACCTGTTTCTTAACATATCACTTTATATTAGTTCCTCTTGCTCTCTCTAAAAATGTTTGCAGGATATTTCTGTCTAAAAATCTAACCCAAAATCCTCCCTCACCTTTCGTCTCACCAATTGTCTACGTCTCTATCTCTATTTCATTTATTTCTTAAAAAGGTCATTTAATATCATCTTACTTAATTCATACTTACAAAAATTTTCTTAATACTCCTTTAAAATCGCTTTTGCTAAGATCACTAAAATTCTTTTATTTGACACAATTTATAGAAAAATATTGATTCTTATCTGTCAGAGTAAAACTGTTGAAAACATCCTGCCTTTTGAAACTTCTTCAGTCTCAATAGGACTACACTTTCTTCAATTCCTTTTTCTATGAAGGTTCATTCCCTGACCACTTGATATTCTCCAGGTCTCCTCAGGACTATTTTGCTTCATGCTATATAATCTTTCCATTGATATGGCCCCTAATACTCAATACAGGATGGCAATTAACCATGTCAGGTCTGTCCTAGACTTGATTCTTAAACTCCACACATGTTTAAAAACTACCTTCTGGACATCTCTACCTGGAATTCAACAGTCAACAGAATTCAGAATACTTAAAACTTTCCCCCAAAAGACTTCTTTTTGAGTAAAGTCATCTATATTAAAAACATTATTCTGGTCTTTGCTGGATCTACTTACTCCCGTTATAACTTAATTACTTAATAAATCACTAAGTCTTCTGGTTTTACCTTCAAAATGCCAATTATAATCTTTTCCTTTGTGTTTTTATTATTACTAAGTTGTTTAAGTACACATTAATTTTCACTCAGTTAACACTATCTAATCTCCTTGTGGTTAATATTGCTCATTCTGACCAAACTGGCTTCTTTTGTCTGC
>NW_005317127.1:0-1045 GCF_000412655.1 Myotis brandtii
TAGAGTGTCCACTACACAAGCTCACCCCTGCTGTGTTCCCAGTGCCCAAGAGAAGGCCTGACACAGAGCAGCTCTTTAAGTATTTGTTGAATGAATAAATGAACTCACGTGGTTCATCCTAAGAAGAGCAAGGCGGCCTGTGCGGCCAGATCAGGGTGAGGGAGGGGAGCAGGAGGAGCTGGGGGCTGCAGGCAGATGGGGCAGGGCCTTCAGGCCCCAGGGAGCTGTTTGGGTGTTATCCTGAGGGAGACAGGCAGCCGTGGCAGTTTCAAGCCAAGGAGAGGAATGGCCTGATTTCAATTTTGAGATCCCTGTGGGTGAGGCTGGAGGAACGTTTGGGGTAGATCTAGAGACCGGAGGCGGAGGGTGGAGGGGTGAGCTATGCAGGTGTCCCAGCGAGCACGGGGGGGAAGAGGGCTGGACCAAGTCATGCCATGCGTGGACAGATGTCAGATCTACTCTGAAGTTGGCTGGCAAGAGCTGTTGATGATCTAGGCTGGAGACTAGGGATCGAGAGGAGTCCAAATGGATTAGGTTTTGAGCCAGAGCCGGTAGGTGGATGGATGGCGGAGCTGTTTAATGGGCTGGAGAGAAATGGAGCGAGTTGTTCACCACAGGATGGCGCTTGGTGCCTGGTGGGCGCTCAGTATTTGGTGACTAGTAAGAGGCTCTCAGTCCAGGGAAGGTAGGCCTGTGAGTTGCGGAAGTGGCTTAGCGTTGACTTCTGAAGGACCTCAAACTCAGATGTCATTTGGGACAGGAAGGTAACACAGGTGGGTGGGCACCTGAGGCCCAGCTTCAGTTAAAGAAGAAAACACAAAGAAAACTAGAAAATATCTTGAACTGAGATAAAACACAACACGTGAAATGTGTGGACTGCAGCAGCTGAAGCAGTGCTAGAGAGAAACGGGCTTTGAGTGCGTAGAAGAGAGTGAAAATGGAGAATCCTTGATCTACGGCAGGAGTCTGCAAGTTTTGGTCCGTGGGCCAAATCCAGCCTCCTTTTTGTAAATAAGGTTTTATTGAAACCAAAAGCTGCTTAAAA
>NW_005317128.1:0-1045 GCF_000412655.1 Myotis brandtii
AGGAGAGTGAGTATGTGGATAGGATGCTTACATTGGGCATGGAAGGGTGAGAGAGACAAAGGCTGAAAAGTCAGTTGAAGCTGCGGCATGGGGCCTGGAATACAAACATAGGGCTTGGAGTTTATTCTGTTTGCAGCTGAGAGCTATTGGATCTTAGGGTCAGGAGAAACTTTGCCTTGCCCTGTGCCTCGCACTGGCAGTCGGCGATGATTTATTGATGGCCAATGATTGCATCTGGACTTTATGAGTTCTCCTATAAGAGAAATTAATTGGACCGGAGTAGAGTGAAGCTAGAGGCAGTGCAACCCATTGGGATGCTAGTGTTATTCATTCTCCCTCTTCTCTGTGTGTAGGATTCATAGGAAAGTAGAGATGCAATGAAGGAAAATGATCTGGAATCATGTTTCTAGATGATATATTTACATTCACTATCGCTTCATTTATATTTAGGAGAAATATACCCCACACTGAAGGCTATGTGGAGTATAGACAAAGTAAAATCTCTGATACATGTGCCCGTCTCTCCCCTCCCTCCCCTCACTGTCACCAGTGTGTCCTGGGGTAAAGTAAGTAATCAACACTGAATGCCAGTCAGCCCTGGATTCCTCTAAGTCAGCTTTTCAAACTGAGTTATGATCCCATCCACAGATCATGCAATGAAGTTAGTGGGTTGCAGAAAGCATTTGAAATGACACATATTATAAAACATAAAACAGCCTATTGCATTGCACATCATAAGGGTCAGTTCTGTTTTGTGACAGAAGATATATATCTTACTGTGGGTCACCAAGAAGACTGAAAAACAACACCATAAGTGAAAAGAGCTCATTACTTAGGAATACCATAAATCTTTCTTCAGCTCTGCATGTAAAGAGACCATATAATTTATTATGCCAACCAGGATACACTTCAGAGGGAAAGGGGTGGCTCTTAATTACACCACAGCACACGGCATAAATAGGGACTGCCTCAAGCTAATTAAGGAATAGAGTCACTCTGCTCTGCCTGCACTAGAATTCTCCAGAGAAACTCAATCTATCTATCT
>NW_005317129.1:0-1045 GCF_000412655.1 Myotis brandtii
ATGGACACAGATAATAGTGTGGTGAAGGCATGGGGTGAAGCAGGGGCTGGGTGGAAGGCGTTCAACTGTCAACAATAAAATATATATAAATAAAAATTTAAAAAGGGAACTACCCTCCTCAATTTTCTTTCATCATTTTCTTTAGAAAATTTGGACTGTCTTTGTCTCTTTGAGATGTATGGGGATCTTTTTTAAACTTAAATAAGCCAGTTTTGCATCCCAGGAATGTCTTTCTTGGGGACCTTGGAGACATCTGTGAAATGTGAACATCAAGGAGGATGGCTTCCTGTCTCCCTGTCTGTGGGAGTTTAGCCTAGGAGCTTGCTCCAAGTTGTAATTTCCTGCTTGATGAAAACATAAGACAAATTTTATTTTTCCTTTGGAAAAAGATAATTAACATGTATACAATAGATTGTTTCTGCCTAGATATATAGGGCTTTGATGTGAAAAACTTTTTCTATTAGAATTGATATTAGTCAATAATCATTCATTGATATCTATTTCTGATATAATATTGAAAAGAGAAAGTTAATTAGGCATAATTAAAGTATTTCTACTTTAAAGGAGCTTGATATTTTAGAAAGAACAGCAGAAGTTAAATTTTTGGAATTTAGCTTACTCCACATGGAAAAAATACAGCAATATTTATACAATGTTTTACCTTTACAAAGCATATTCACAGATACTAAATATTCTAACCTTAAAGGTAGGATATATATAATATAACCCATCTCACATAAGAAAAAACTGAAATATATAGAGTATAAAATTTTAACCAAGTCATACAATTATAAGAACAGTAAAACCAACACTTGGTTCTCTGCATATCATACCCGTGCCTTTTCGGCTTAGATGCGGGTGACCATGATTCATTGCTTTAAAAATTAGATCAGATTATCCTCCTTGGCTTTAGCTATTGCAATGTCCAGGAAATTAGATAACACTTTATTAAGAACAATGATGTAAACACTTATGGAGAAAGTTAGGAAATGCCCTCAAAATCAAAATGCTGTATTTTTTTTCAGTACAAATATTAAAAGATCTC
>NW_005317130.1:0-1045 GCF_000412655.1 Myotis brandtii
CCTATAGAACCCAGGCCTCAGATTATCTTGCTTTCATGAATCATAGGAATATTTTCTGTGGTTTGTCAGGATGAAGATGTAGATAAGTCAGCCAGGGCACTTGACATACTCTGTGCCAGGCATGATGTTTAGGTAATGGTAAAGGAAATCGCTCCCTACTTCTCATGCTTGATTTTTAATCTACACTGGAAACCTGTCCTTTTATTTTATAATGACAAGGTATGTTAATGACGGATGATAAAACCAAGCCGTTCCACTAAAGTAGAAGTTAATATATTTAAACCGAGATTCCTTTCAAGTTCCCCCAGTGCAGAAAAAGAGGACATTGGCATTCATTGTAACTAAGGAGGGGAAGGACTTAGAGCCGAAAGTCAGTCATTTTCAAGTGAAAGGGGGCAAAGACAGAAGAAACCCATCAAGCTGACGATCCGTGAAGTTGCTGGTGACCAGGAAGAGGAACGCTTTGCCAGGGTAGCAAGCACCCAGGATGCTCTGCAGATGAGCTCATCAGGGCCCGTGCATCACTGTTTGGGTTCCGGGCAGGAGAGGAGCAGGTGGGAAGACGCCTGGGGGCCACGGTAAGCGGGCTCCGTGAACATGCGCCACGAAGACCGGAGGGAGAGCCCTGCAAACTGCTGGCTCATCAGATCGATAGCCTCAGAGATGACTAAGTTCGGTTGCTTTATGCAGTTTAAACATTTGTGCAGGAAGTCTCCCCACGCAGCCCTTTATTGACAGCTACGGATCAATGGTAATTTTTGATCATTTTCAACCTACATAAACCTATTGACCCCGGGGACACCTTCGGGGCACTTCAAGTCGTCAAAAATAATCAGAGGAGGTGGCGTAAAATTGTCAGCCTGCTGAAGGCGCCAAGTGGTGCCGTGTGCCCCCAGCAGCCGAGTGGGGAGGTTCAGGTGTGGTTCTAATCGCCAGCAGAGCCGCGCCTGGCAGCGTGGTCCAGGGCGTCCTGTCTGTGTGTCTTATGAAAGGATGATCCGGTTTATCTCCAGACCCTGACCCTTATGCATATGAGTTAAAAGGG
>NW_005317131.1:0-1045 GCF_000412655.1 Myotis brandtii
TGATCATACAGTCTGTCACAATTATTCAATTCTGCCATTGTATCCTAAATTAGCTGACCCCTGGTATAGAACAGTGTACTGCCACAGACCCACACAATCAGATGGAACATGCTTTCAGATTTCTAAAATTTATTTTGCATTTCGTTCAGCCACATAATAAGTTACGTTATCATTATGGTACATAGATTACTATGGAATAACTTAAATTCCAGAATAGCCATTATGAAACCTGGAAAAATCAGCATGTTGTTTTAATATACCAAGTGGTAAAATAAAATTGAACTTGAGGAATGAAGGTTGTCTTTAATGGTAAATGGCTCTGTGCCAATGTTGATTTTTTTTTCTTTTAAATTTCTGGGCTACATTCTCTTTTAAGGTCCTGTTCGCTGCAAACTCTATGTTCTCTATGCTTTTTCTGTCCTCAATTCGTGAAAATCCTCTTCATACTATTAAAGGTCCAATTGTTCTGGCCCATTTGCAAGCTATCCAGTTTGTCCTGCTTTGGGACCATTGCAATCACTGATGGAAGAGGTCTTGACCGTATCTTGACATGGTTCATCTGTTCATGACCACCAGTGCCATGGGAGTAGCCATTGTCTGGGATGCCTCTCTGTTTCAGGTTTAGCCAGCCCAGCTGATCCAGTCTCTTATCACTGTGCTCAGCTGGCTTCTTTCCCCGCCACCTTTTTAACTATGGTGATAACACCCTGCTACTTGGCCATGATTTTCCAGTTCAGTAGCTGAAGTCAACTTTAGCCCAGAGGCCATGCTCCAAAGCTGAGAATTTTGTTGATATCATTTTTCTGCTGAGAGTTTGAGAATGAGCTTACTGCTTCATCAGATGCAGTGTTGGAAAATAGAGAAGTTGAATTTACACCACACTGTAAAATGGAACATATTTAAAGGTGCATTGCAACTGCCTTTTCCCACATACTTTTTTGTCTTTGCTATGTGTGATACAAATTGTGACTTATGTTAATTCACCCTAACCTCACTGGTAGTGTACTTTACTAGGTGTACCAGTTAGTAATGTGGATTTTTTTCA
>NW_005317132.1:0-1045 GCF_000412655.1 Myotis brandtii
ACCTTATTACCTGGAGGCAGCAAATATGGATTTTCATGGCGGGTATGCACCGCAATATTCTAACATTACTGCTTGGTTCCAAACGCGTAGTTTTGTATAATGTAATTGCTGGCACATGTGTATCATTTTCCTGAAGAAAAAAAGTAGGTAATTACATCTGTAAGAAATTGCCAACTAGCTTGGTAGCTCAGCTGTAGAACCCGAATGCATTGTGGCACTCCCATGGAAAGAACATTCCACATTTATAAAAATTTCAGGATGTAGTTCTGCTCTCTGAAAAATTAACATGGTAGCTTATATGTAAAACAAAGGGTCTTGCCTCATTTTCACCACATTTATCTTTCCTCCTGTCAGCAGATATTTGCTGATTCCTGTGATATGGAAAGAAGCAGAATTTTAAGCAGAATTTCCAAAGGAAAATCTCTAGTTGTATGATATCAGAGCTACAGAAAAGCAATGACAGGAAAACAATTGTTTATTGCCTTTTAATATTGTTTGATAAACATCGGAATCAACTAGATTAATTTGTTTTTGATAATTTTGATCTGGATATAACCTATTTCACACACACTTTGCAAGTTAATTTAAAAAATAGACCCAATCATTCTAGGGAGGGAATTGCTGTTGTTTAATTCTTTCTTTCTTTGTTATTGCTCCCAATAGTGTGCCTAATAATGAACTGACATGATTATAAAGCGTTAAACTATAAGTTATAAAGTGCTGGAGAGAAGCTAACCCGTATTCCACATTCTCCACACGTCTCCTCTCCTCCAAATTTATATTTTGCTGTCTCTAGGCATTTGCGTCTTGTTAGAGTCCAAAGATATATTAATTCTGCAACCTTTTTAGCCAATTGCATTGACTAATTAATTGACTCAGTCGTCCAGCAAACATGCATTAGGCCTCCTGTGTTCAGATCACAGCAGTTGAGCTGAGAGAAGAAAAGGCTCTATGAGACAGAGGAGGCTTACCTTTTTTAAAAGAACAATTTTTTAAAGTTAACATATGCATCACTTCACATAATTACCTTTTCTTCTTTTTTTTT
>NW_005317133.1:0-1045 GCF_000412655.1 Myotis brandtii
TGTTAGACTGATATATTGCAAGTATCTACAACTGTCAGACTTGACTGTTCTCTCCTCTGTTCTTTGTGCACTAAACATACGGTGGATTTTTTTTCTTTACAATGTCCCATAGTTCTCCAATGTTCTTTTAGTTTATTGTCTACTTCTTATTCCCCCTCATCTTCTTTCTCCTTCTCCTCCTTTTCCTTCTCATCTCTGTTCTTTGGTTTGAATATTTTCTACAGATCTAGAAATTGGTTTACTAATCCTACTATCATGTTAAAGTCAACAATTAAGTTCTCCATTTTAATTATTGTAGCTTTTAAGTCTAGACTTTCCATTTGATTCTGTTCTCAGATATTCCACTGACAAAACTAAGTTTCCAACATATTAATAAAATCTGTCGTTGCCAATTTGACTAACTGGATGATCCGTGGGTCTGTTTCTGATTAAAAGTTGGAGCCTCTTAATGAAAATATCCTAAAAGCCCTGGGTAGTGTTATTATCTCCAGAAACTTTCTCCTGTCCTCTAGTGGAGACCCTGAGCTGGGAAGATCATAGTAAACCTTAGTTTTTGTAGCTGACTTGCAATTTTTGTATGGCTCAGTTTATTTCTGTGTTATTCATTTCTCCGAGGGTGTTATTCTTTGGGGTACTGATTCAGGGCCTAGAGTTTATAGTAGGGTCCTTCCTTCCTCCTCAACAGGTCCTTATTTTCCATTATCTCCATGACACTGTCAGTTTTTAAGTGGTTTCTACTTTTTGTTAGTGTTTTTAGACTTTTCCTCATTGCATAGGATGGAAATAAATGCTTCAATGAAACATACTGCTAAGTATAAGTGATGTAAGTAAGGCCAATTCTCTGCCTCCTTCACTCTAGATTCTTAAATTCTGGGGGCCTCACTTCTATTTTTATCTCTCATTCCAACCATATTTTCTCTGCATACCCCATGTTTTAACTAAAACTTTTCACCTCTGAGCTATTGTCTTCTGCCTTTCTCAGTCTCTCTCATCATTCCAGGAATCAGCAAGGGCTCTGAGAATGAAACCTGCTCTTAGAATGTCA
>NW_005317134.1:0-1045 GCF_000412655.1 Myotis brandtii
GGAATTGAGAAAATTAACAATGTAGGAAATATATTGTTTTGGGGGTGAGGTGGAGTAGGATAAAATCACAGTTATAAGAATGTAAAGTATAGAATGTATTTATTATTACCTTCCTTTCATTTGAATATCCTATCTTCTTAACCCTCACAGATTCCCACAATAAAATTCTGTAAGGAATAAAATCCCTTACAGAATGATGGGAAGGAGGAATGAACTGGGTCAGGGGACTTTAGCTCTTGCCTGATAATTTCAATCTGACTCAAGTCAGTAATGGAAGTTGCTTGATGCACTATGGGAAACATGATAGTGGTCAAACATTATGATCAAGTATATCTATCAGCACAACATATCATCACTGAGAAATCACATTTATGATCTCAAAAGTTTTAAGGAGACAACCAAGGCAAAATTCTCCTCCAAGAAAACAGGAAAGCTCTTCTTTGTCAAGGCTGATATTTAAATTCTTGCCAAGGTTTTATTTGCCACCTTCAGTGCTACAGAAGTCAAGTCATGGACATTTAATTTGATTAAACACTTAAGTGCCCTAAATTCCAGTGCGTTAGGTTTGCATCATACATCATTGGTTTATAAGATGGGAAACATCTGAATTTTCATGAAAGTATCAAACAGAGACTTCTTAACACAGCTCATCAAGACCCAGCAAAATAACAGCAAACAGCAGATCTAATGGGTAATATTATGAACATCTCCAGATTCAGAAGGTGCCAGGAATGTCTTGTAATGAGGAAAGTCATCAGGTTGGTAATTATTAAACGGCAGGTACTAAGGTCATGGGATAAAAATTGAAGCATATATTGATCAAAGTTCTCTAGTTCAGATGTGATTAGAATTGGATATCAATTATGAATGAGGAATAATACAAATGGTGGGCAAAAGATAATGGTGAGGATACCAGAGGACTCTGGTTCTTAAATCAATATGCAAACAAATATTGCAGTGTTTTCATTGTGTAATGCAATGCAACTGGCAAGGAAGAATTGATCAGTTTTGTCCTTTTTAATAACCTCTGCTTCTCAGTACTAGT
>NW_005317135.1:0-1045 GCF_000412655.1 Myotis brandtii
GGTTATGCATATATGCATACAAGTTCTTGGGTTGATCACTTCTTCCCTCCGCCCCCCCTCGGCTTCCCTCTGAGATTTGACAGTCTGTTGGTCCCTCACTTTTAAACCAGACCAGTCCACCAAGTGTTGGCCACCAATAAACAGGAGCCTCTGTCTCTTCTAGGTTCTCCTCTCTCTTCCTGTTCTGCCACTTTCTGACCCTTTGATGCTGTTGTCAACCGACCTGAACTTTGTCCGCGCTGACCTCCCGGCTCTCTAAAGGGCTTGGCTGGCACTCCTCTCTGGCTCTTCCCACCCCTGGCCACCCCCTAAGGGGCCCACTTGGGCTCCTGGTGAGCAGGGATTCTACAGCGCTTGCTTTTCTCTTTCACCTGGAATGACCTCTCTTCACTTCTCAGCCAGAGGAGCTTCTCAAGACTTAGCTTAGAAGCCAAGTCCTTAAAGATACCCTTTCCAATGTTCCCAGGAAGAATTAGCCACTCCTTTCCCTGGGCCCTCAGGGGCCCCTGTGCACACTGGGAACTGCCCTTATCATATTGGTTGCCACATCTATCTCCCCCTGGGGCCAGGAACTTACCTTAATGGACGTGCTGCAATGCCAGGTATTCAGTCAGTGCTTCCTAAGTGTTAGTGCAATGAATAAAGGCTTTCTGACTTCCACTCTGCCTCAGGTTTACATGCTGAGTCCCATATACTGGTTACCTAGGGGATGCTAACCACAAATTGCACAGTACTTAGTAATAGGACAACATTTAGAAATGTGCAAATCCTAATGAGGCTGTGGTGTCTCCTTCCTGGGCTCGGTCACTCCCATGAGTTTATGGTCTTGTTGCTCGTGGTTACCTTACTAATTATTTTATATACTGTACACTTTGGCATTTCTGCTCAACACCACCTGACCTTAAGAATTAATTTACCTTCCTAGAGCTGTGCATTATCTAAGTGGTATTCCCAGATGATAATTACCATGACTTGCTCTGCCACTCGTTAATAATTATAAGCAAGAAGAAGCTTAGCAATGTTTAACATATATTGTTAAAACCCA
>NW_005317136.1:0-1045 GCF_000412655.1 Myotis brandtii
ATCTAGGTCTCCTTTCAAGACCGACCTGGTTTCGATTTTCAGTGTGTGAAGCAGGGCAGCGGGGCTCCCTACCCCACCCCCTGGAGCCCCCGGGGTTGTGTGTACCTACGTGTAACGGAAAACTGAAAGAATCCAGATGTGGGTGTGGGTGCCTAGCCCCTTCCCCAGGGTTCTCTCCGTCCTGCACGCCCCTTCCCCGTGTCGCCCCTCTCTGCTGCATTCGTTTTGTGCTCAAGCCCAAGCCTGAAAAATAGAAATCAGGTTCCAGCTGAGGGCAGGAGAAGTGGGGGCTCATCTGGGGCCCCTTTCCCTCTGCTCCGGGGCCTTGCCCCAAGTGCCTGAGTGAGACTGGAAGCTGACCTGGGCTGGGACTCCACCATCCATTGTTCTAAGAATGTAGCCACGGGTGGGCCAGGCAGTCTCTCTAAGTTGCAAACCTCAGCCTTGCAGCCACAGGAGCAGGCCACCTCCCTCATCTTTGCCCCTGGCCTTTGGGGCCGGACAGGCCCGAGTTCCCATTGCCTGGAGCAACTCTGAGCTCCTGAGAAAGTGCTCACCGGAGGTCATCAAAGACGCCAAGGAGCGAGCCTGTCTTCCTGGTCCTGGGAACACTATACACGCACCACCTGTACCTTAGACCTCAGGTCCCCTGCAGCCCTGCCCCCACCTCATTGACCCCACAATGATCTTCGGCAGTTTCCTCCACGGTGGCACATGGAATGAATGGGTGACTTCGCTGGAGTCAGCCCAGGACCAAGACATCTTCCTGCCTTCTGTCACTCTGCCGAAACACAGACGCTCATAAGCATCAGAGCTGGGAGTGACCCTAGGAATTTGGGGGCTCCACCTCCTTGATGTACAGATGAGCACACAGAGGCCCAAAGAAAGGGTGTGCATGAGCCAAGGACACAGCCTGGTTCCCAGGCTCCGGGACCTTGCAAATTGACTTTCACCACCTGAGGCCAGAAAAGTGGCTATTAGGGAAGGTTCTCAGAGCCCCCAAAAGTTAACTGCTTTCTGTGCCAGAACTGGGGCTGCCTCTCCC
>NW_005317137.1:0-1045 GCF_000412655.1 Myotis brandtii
CACACACACCCTCTTGAAATTAAAGAGGCTGAATCCCGTGACGGGTTAACTAATATAAAAGAGAGACTGACCATATTAGCAGGAAGGTAGAGCTGTAACCTAACCACAGGCTCTTCTTCAGATACAAATGGGACAGCATTCAAGCTTCAGCTCCTAGAATTGTCAGGGCACATCCAGGGAATGAAAAATTCAAGAACATTGTTTTTTCACTCAGTGCTAATGGTCAAACAGCTCCCTAAACGGCAGGCTCGAAAATCATTTTTGACGTAAATCGGGTAACCAGCAATGTACAGTTTCCGCTGACAGCTATTCTTCAGGTTCACTAGGAACAGAGGGTTCAGGTGTTTATGTTACAAAAACCTTAAATTTCTCAACGCGTTTTTCAGTTAATTCATCTTTGAAGGAAGATGTTTCATTACTGAGTCATGAGCAGGAAATGATTAATTTTAAAGGCAAGCAAAAGAGAAGAGCCTAAACAGTCCGCTAATGATGCCATTTTCCCATTTCCTGCTCTTGATGTATTTGTACCCATGAATGATGAGGCAAACTTCAGCTCTAGAAATTCATGTTTTGTGGAAAAAATTCATTTCTATGCCTTTCAAAGCAGAACTACAGGTGCAGCAAGGAAGTCAATAGTACCAGCTGCTCCTCGGCTGTAGTACATTGAAGAGAAATTTAAAAAGACCAAACCCAAGTTTGGAGGCAGTACGGAATCACAGAGAGGACAGCATAATTTTCTTGACTTTGGCCCCAGTTCGAGCATCTCCACCATACAGCAGAATGCTCACAAAGGGAACGCAGCACACAAAGGCTCAAGGTCAGAGCCAGCTTCTGCCCATGTCCTGGTGAAGTTGTTTAGTGATAATGTCCTGGGAGGCATTGTTAACTGAACCAGGAAACTCCTACCAGATTCACATATCGAAGCTTTAGTGGCTGATTTGGAATATCATGTCGAGTGTGTAAAAATATAAACAAGTCACCAAAACAATGAATACCATTTTTTCAAAAGGTCATAGTCCCAGGGAGGTGAATGGATCCATGTTTT
>NW_005317138.1:0-1045 GCF_000412655.1 Myotis brandtii
AGTGTCTATACTTCAGCTTCTCCAGTTGTAAAATGGGATAATAATGTGTATCTCTCAGGTGTGAGGTAAGAAATACATGTAGAGTACTGAGCATCTAGTCATTACAAACTCAATGACCGCTAGTTCCCATGTATTCCCTACAAAAGGCCTTCCATATAAATTACTGTAGAATTGAATTACCCAGGTTGTTTCATGTTTTGTCCCCGAATAGGCCTTGGGTTCTCTGAGGAATAGTAGCGTTTGGAAAATAATGGAGACACAATGATTTATTTTACCCTCAAAGTCATAAATCAAAAAAATAAAATAGTCTTTAAGCCACCAATTATGAGCAGGAAAGAAATTAAGTAGCCATTGGAGGGATGGTTTCTGTATTTCTCAGCATTATATTCCTGGCACCACAGCATCTGGTTGATGGCAGACACTTAATACATACTGTTTTGTTTTATAAACTGCTTCTCTAGGAAACTGACATAATGTGTTGCTTCGACTTCAAGGGACAACAAGCTTCTTGATATCATAGGGAATGTTGTTAAGAAGAAAAAACCCAGACATCGTTGTCTTGGTTAACACTAAGGATCTCTCCTCATGTGGAACACTGTGAGATTTCTGGTACTTTAAGAAGAAAAGGCCTCAGGGGAAGGACAGTTTGAATGATGACCATAATCTGAAACTCAAATTATGTAAGTACATAATTAGGGTAAGGACAAACTGGCCCTCAAAGGGGTTCATCCTCCAGGTTTGTGTCATCTGGTGGTTTAGGAAACCTCAGGCGCGGTCTGGACTGGTCAGTGTCTCCACAGCAGGCAGGAGCCAATGCAAATCCTCTCCAGGGAAGAGATGCTTCATCCCAGGTGTCAAATACTTCCGATAAGCAATCTTTCGAGTACAGTAGCAGCACACAAAGAAAATAAATGCAAAAGGAGAACAGAAGTGTGACTGAGAGTCAGGGGGAACAAAAGGACAAGGCCCACAAAGGCACAAGCTATTGGAATTGTTAGGTACAAACAACTGTGCTTAGTATATTTAAAAAATAAGCTTAAGCCCT
>NW_005317139.1:0-1045 GCF_000412655.1 Myotis brandtii
AAATTTTTGTGCACCGGGCCTCTAGTAGTGTTATAAAAAAGATCCACTTACACTATCCTTTGAAAATTGATAAGATCTACAAGCAGGAATATGGAAAGGGATGCAGAGGATGAAGATTCAGGGGAGAGAGCATATAAGTAAAAGAACAAGTTTTCTCAGAAACTTTATCTTAATACATATCACAAAGCACTTGCACATATTATTTATTTTTAACCTGCAAGCCAAGATGTAGTATCTTCATTAAATAGAGCACTACCTCACTTATCTCCTGAGTATCATAAATGCTCGGGGGTAGCAAGGATCATGAGTTCCCTAGAAAATTTACCGAGTGATGCTTGAGTCGCCTTGATAACATTCTTAACAATCATCATCCTAGGATTGAATATCTCAAGGAACTAGAAAGTCACCATTATCTAAAGCAGCCTATTCTATGTTTGTACTTCTTGAAGTCATCCAAAGTTAGTGTAGGCTACACTGTACCCTGTAAACCTCTTAATAAGTATTTATTCCCCTCTCCATTTTGCCTTTTCTTTTAAAAACTAAACATCCCAAGCCTCTGTCCTGCAATTCTTCAGATGGTACAACTCTTAATCCTCTATATTCCAGGCAATTTCCTTCTAAATCTAAACACACTTATTTAAAAGGCAGGTCCATTTAGCTATCATCCAGTCTGGGAACAGCCAATGACTTGACATTTATTACTTTAGCAAATCGGTGTATAGGCATTGATTGAGCTTAGAATCAAATCATATTGATAAAACCAAATGTTAGTAGATAGCCCAGGGGTTACTGCTGCATACCAATCGATAGTTTTAGAGCTATGACAATCAATAAAGTTCAAAGAAAAAGAATCTGTGCCATGCGATGGTCTTGTGCTGGGTAGACTCTGGCTTGCTGGCCGTGTTCCACTCCTCTGGTCTCAGAAAGAGCTGACTGGACTTTCCCATGGACAGGGCATCCTTAAAAACTTCTTATGTGACTGCGCATGTATTAGGCTTGGTCAGTTCCAAATGCCATGTTTTAACAATTCTAAGATACTCATTTT
>NW_005317140.1:0-1045 GCF_000412655.1 Myotis brandtii
CTTCTTTTCACATGCACAGTACACCCGCTCCTATCCCAGGACATCCAAAAATCACATCCAATTAAAGCAGTAATTTTGAAGTCCAAGATGTCATTACCTAAATCAAGTCCACCTGTAGTTCCTCTTGTCCCAGAGGTTGATGCCCTTAAAAGACAAGTTATCTGTCCTCACCTCTCCAACATACAATAGTAAGACAGTGACAGAATAACTGCAATAGGCATCCCCATTTCAAAAGGGAAAGAGTGGAAGATACCCAGCAGTCACCAGTCCATAGGAATTTTGAAATATAGCCGGGCATATGTTGCCAAGATTCCATGCTCTGGGAGCAGAGAATGTTTCTTTCTAAGAGTTCAATTTTGCTTCCCGGCAATAGCTCCCCAGATTACTTCTCTCTGATTCTCCCTTAGAGTGGCTGTCTAATCCACTGTCCTTCAAGGCCATGGCTTCACCCTCTGAGCTCGTGGCAATGCCTTCTGAGGCATACTTCTTTTTCCATTAGAATGACCCACGTGTGCAGCTGCCTGCTGTTAGGAGGACAATTCTCTGTAGGTCTTTTGCATTCTGCACATCTTGCAAGTAGAGACAGTGACTGCTTTTGCTCTGGACTATCTTTTTTTCAAAGATTTTTATATAGTGAACAGCCTTGGAATGTAGAGAGAGTGCTGCTTTCTGGAGAAAGGGCACGTTCGCTTCTAGCCCTGCAAGACAGCGATGATGTCTCCCTCTGGAACACGGTCAGGCATGCTTCCTGTCCAACACAGAAGGCTCAGGCTTCCCATCTTCAGAGTTCCTCTCCTGTGATGTCACCCATTGCATGTGCAGTCATCCAGCTCTCTTCGTATCACCCTGTGGGGATTGGGGCTCAAAGAACTAACATAAATATGCTCATATGCATGCTGTTTGCTATGCCTTAAATAATTAACTATTCTTTGCCTCTGACCCAAAAGGTTCATATCTTTTGTCAGCACCCACAAAACTGGCAGGCTAGCTTGTAGTAAGCTAAAATCTCAGCTTTGTCAGTTCTTGTGAAAGGAAATTGGGGAAC
>NW_005317141.1:0-1045 GCF_000412655.1 Myotis brandtii
ATCACACCCACACAATGAAAAATTTAGATAGATAAACACTGACAATGAGAGCCAGTGGAGTGTTCAGATTGCTCTGTCTACATGTACCCTCCCTTAGAATTCTCAAAATATTCAAGAACTTCTCAATTTTCTCTCACTTTACTTTCACAAGCCTCACAGTCTTCCGTGGCTCTGGAAATGGACTCCAAACTTCGAATGAACAGACGTCCTCCCAATGCTGGGTTCTAGTGACTTCTACCAGAGTCAGAAGTATAGTTTTCAGGTCACCTATGCAAGAACAGAGATTCTTGCTCCTTACATTAAAATTTGGTTTACGAAGGGCTTGGCTAAACCGCTTGTCCCACATTGATAAGGTAGTAGTGTTCCTTGTGTTATAAGAGGATAAATTCCTACATATAGAGGCATTGCTCCAGCACTTGGAATCTAGACAGGCACCTGGATGTGGGTGTTAACTTGTCACTCAAAAACCCATCAAATTCACTCTTCACAAACTACTTCAAAAGTCAGAGTTACAATTTTTAAAAAGCCTGTACAAGCTATTACTGTTTCCACTTCTGTAACCACCTCCAATAAAGTTGAGTGCGATGATGAGCAATGCTTAAGTGAACAAGTTGTGTATATTCAAGTTTTAAAAATCTATGTATCAATTAACATTTTTTTCCCAAATATTGAAGTGGCGTTTTCAAACTGGTTCACCCTTAAATTCTTAACTTCTACACTTAATATCATGCATTAATCAAATATGTAGTCTATATTTTCCATAGGATAAATATATGTGCCCAATGATATATGTCTTAGTAATCAAAACAACAAAAACAAAATCTATGAATTACTTGACTGGATTTTGCTTAAACATTGAAGCACGGATTGTCTCTGACAAAACTAAGTAAAACCAACTTTCTCATGATAAATTGTGCTTTGACAAAAGACTACTTGCAGTATTTCATCAGTGGACAATTTCTAAAATATGGACTAAAAGAATGTATTGTCCAGCCACCCACAGAATATGCCATTCTTCTTGTCAGACCTATTAGTTTAAATGAAT
>NW_005317142.1:0-1045 GCF_000412655.1 Myotis brandtii
TCAGAATCGCATATTCCTCTCACTACCCTCTTCTTGCTTAAAACTTGCTTATTTTGTACACGACTGGGTCCCAGGGGGTGGCTGCCATCACCTGAAACCATGGTGCGGGCACCCAGGAAGCTCAGATGCGGCAGGTACTCCCTGAAGCTGCAGGCCGGCAGGGAGCGACCAGGGTCGGAAGAGTTAAACTGTAAGGTGACTTGAGCTGTGATGGCTCCCAGCCCTGGCCCGTAACTCTTTATTGTGTGCAACATTTTCAAAGCAAAATGACAACATGTTAGAAAGTGAATGAGGCAAATTGCTGGTGATGTCATCCAAGTAATAACTGCTAATGAGCGGCTGACTCGTGGGGATTGCCTGAGGCCACACTGACAGGAACAGCGGATTTGCTTTCTGCAAATCTATTTGGATTATTTACAAGGCATCCTGGAAGTTAGAAAAGCGTAATGTAAGAAAATAATGGATCAAAGCTCCAGTGCAATGCGGGGGTGACGGAAAGAAAAATGTGCTCTCTCGGGTAATGGGGATCTTGACAGGAGTTCGCAGGACTTCGCTAAGGGCGGACAACAAGCACAGATTTAAATGATTATGTTTCCCCTAAAATTAAAAAAGAAACATAAAGTTTAAAATGTGTTTTTATTTCCTCAAAGGAGTTTGGAAGAAAAGTGGTAATTAAATGGGATATTGCAATTTGATGTGAAATACCCTGTTCTGGATGGAGGGGCACTATGGCCATCAATCCTTCAGCAGTTCACCAATAACTTGACAATTGGTGATGATCAAACTCAGGCCCTGCTTGTCTCCTCCCTCGCTCCCCACCTCCACTACCCATCAGCATCTTCCTCAGAGGGCAAGAAGCACAGAGAGAAGAAACTAGAGACTCTCATTCGCCATGTGGATATTTGTAAGAATTGGTTTGGTAGAAAGATGAGAAAAAAGTTGCATTAGTGGCTGGGAAGGAACATAAAAAAGTCAGTAAGTCAAATATGTTCATGGAATGTCATGTATGGGTTTCCATTTAACTATCAAGTCCTGGTTCCACTTG
>NW_005317143.1:0-1045 GCF_000412655.1 Myotis brandtii
GACCACTGAATTTCATATGGGTATATATGTTGGTAACCAACTATATTGAACAATCCTTCAGGGAACCTACTTTTTCTGTATTTTCCAGAGTGTATGTAGAGGTTCAAGGCATATTGATCATGTTTCAAAATAATCCCAGTTGAAAGGTTAACCAATAGAAACCTGGACAAGGCTCTCAAGTCGTTGCTTAAAGAAAAGAAACTCTTTCATTCCATATGTGATAGAAGTGATGGTAAGCGAAAGTGGAACTGTTAATTTGACCATATGATCATGAATGATTATTTGGGGGTTATAATGTGTTGGCACCCAAGACCTAGAAATATAAAATGGCTGAGGCAAATGGTCAAAGCAATAGAATGACAACTGGGAATATAAGGAGTGATTATACACTCTCAGTAGATAATTCCAACCTAACAAGAAAATAATCTACCAAAAGAGGTGAAGCCACGGGAAACAGAAAAGGGCAAGTTGCAGAGATGAATGTTGGCCGTTCCTACTCCCAGCCCTCAGACAGCTGGGAAAGGTACCACACATAATGTTTTTAAAACAAAATAAAGATTGTTACATACACACACAAGTCCTAAGATGGAAGCTAATGGAAATACTCCATTTGGTCCAGTGGCTGGTTAGCTCAGATGATGGCAACACATTGCTAAATAACAACAAAACTTCAGATCTGATCACTCAATTGCTATTAAGTGACTACTTTATAAAAGTATTCAGCTAGGTACTTTGTTTCCACAAAGAGACATACAAAACCAAGCAAAATAAAACATGCTCGCTAATAGCTACAAAGATGTGTGTGATGAAATTCATAGCATAGTATAATGGGAAATTAAGACAAAGGATATGATGGAAGTAGTTTTTAATTTTATGTTGAACAGGTAAAAGGACGGGAGAATTGAGTTCTTTGCTCCTAAACCAGCTCAGTTGTTTTCAGATATATTCTAGTTGCTATATCAAGAGGAGGTAAAAACAAACCCATCATGACAATTGGGTCATAATATATGCTGATAATCCAGCTGATAGCAGACCAAGGGTATCA
>NW_005317144.1:0-1045 GCF_000412655.1 Myotis brandtii
GCTGTCTACAAGAGCCAAATATTTAGATTCTAGGAAAAGGCTGCCAAAGGCTGCATTTCCCGAATATATGTGCCAGATGTACATGTCCAGGAATCAAATTTCCAATATGGTTTCAATCCAACTCTTAAGCGTGCATGGTTTACATATCTCAAATAGCCCGTGTGTCTCGGACAAGGAACTGCGTTCATGGCGTGCAGCTCCTTTTAGAGATGGATTTTCGTAGCAGCTATCTCTGCATTCACTTGACTAGAGGGATTTGCCTGGAGGTGTTTAAAAACACAAGTGTAAAGACCTCTTTCAAATAGAGGCAACTCCTCTAAGGGCTAGAGGAAGAAAAGGCCCCCTATAACCCTACTGTCGTTTCTCCAGGATATCCATTTCAGTAACGGGCCAGAAATGTTGGCACCACTGTTGAGAATGATGGCTGCATGGCACACAAATAAATATTTCCCCCCAAATACCTTCTTTTGAATGAAGGCAAATTTATAGAACATTATAATTTCCCAAAACGTGTGTGAGATGTGTGAGTACGTTTTACACTTTTAGGAGGCTTGCTAATCAAAATCAAAGTGTTTACTCATAACTGTTGTGAGAAGTCAGCAAGTGCTTTGTGATTTCCTCCCCTTAATTACTTCTCAGAAAGATAAAGGAGAGGAAGGAAGCCCTGTGCTTGTCACTTTCTGCAGCACAAAGGAGAGCCCCAGCTCACCCTTTATTTCTAAAACACTTGTTTAAGGTACAGGGATCTAGAGGTATCAGGGGGCAAGGAGGAAACAGAGACATCTCTCCATTGCCAAAGAGGTGCATGTCGCATAAGGTGGCCCCATCCTACCAGATTCCTCAGGCATGTGAAGTTGAAAGGAGGAGGGCACTATTTTTGGAGTCTCCGCAGTATGCCAGGACATAGATGGACATGATCACATGAGGAGACAGGGTTTACTCAGGGATTAAGCCACTTGTCCAAGCTCTCAGGACACCTGGGTGTTGAAAACAAGGATGTAAATTCAAGCAAGTATGTTTGGTTACAAAGCTAAATATAACACTG
>NW_005317145.1:0-1045 GCF_000412655.1 Myotis brandtii
ATCAATGTCTCTCTCTCACATTGATGTTTCTCTCTATATCTCTCTCCCATTCCCTTCCACTCTCTCTCTAAAAATCAATGGGAAAATACCCTCAGGCGAGGATTAACCAAAAAAACAAACAAACAAACATCACGATACAATGCATATGCACATTATGTATCTATACTTCATACATATGCATTATCTATATTATAAAAGGCCTGTGGCCTTAACGACCAAACGAGCAGCGGCTCTCGCAGCGGGTGGGGCAGGGCACGGGGAGGTGTGAGCTACTAGCGGTGGAGAGCTATGGGCGGCGATGGGCAGGGTGGCCAGCTGAGGCAAGCAGAGGCAAGCTACTCGTGCACGATTTCGTGCACGCTGGGCCTCTAGTGTATATATAATATATATATCATATAGTCACACGTACTACTATAATGTGTATACATACATAGCACCCACTATGGTGATGTATACTGACCTCCAATGTAGATAAAATGCAAGCATGTCTGCTTGGTCTTACATCCATCCATACAGCTACAGAAGTCGTAACGAACGAGGAAGCAGCGCGTAGTACGCTGAGGCTCCTGAGCAAATGGATTATGATTAATTGTGAGGGGAATCTTAATCGCCCACGGCAACCACAACCACAACCGCAGTGTTTTGGGGTGCAGACTGCGGCTGCCCTCAGGAGATGACTTGCACTTTAACTCCCCACCGCCTGCCTCTACTGTCATCCAACATTTCAAGGACACTCACGGGTCACTATTACATCCTTTCTGTAAGGGTTCCCTAGATAATCCCTATCGGGGAACATGCTTTTTCTCCCATCTTTCAAAAATTGTCTTGCTTGACTCCACTACTCCCTTTAATCACTGCTCCATTTTTGTCCTCTTTGGAGCAAAAATCCTATACTTGTCTCCAGCCCACTCATGGGTTCGTCACGATCTACTTAAGGAAGCTGTGCATTCACATTTCATTAAAGTGTTCGGGAAACTTATCGAAGAGAGCCCGGTCACAGATCTCAATGACATACACATTCCTAAAGAGTTGTTTTTTTAAAAAA
>NW_005317146.1:0-1045 GCF_000412655.1 Myotis brandtii
AAAAAAAGACTTGGCCAGAAAAGATGAAGGTGCATCCAATAAATAAAAAGTAATAATGCTGGAAGTGAAATTTGAGTATAACATAAATAGAGTTAGAGCAGCAATAGCTGACTGTGAAAATGTTCGCACTGCTACTGGTAAAGAGACTCTAAATGTACAGCCAGAGGAATATGACGAAGGAGAACTTATTGATATTGTAAGTAAAGTGGTTGTGATTAAAAAGATAAATATGTCTCAGAGGAAGTGACGCTGGCAAAATCTCCCCAATAGGGAACTCTTGGAGATATTTCATGACATTGAAAGAGCAAAGAATAAAATGTTGGAAGCTGATACAAACTTAGAAAAAACATGGCAACTCCCCAAGGTACAGAAATGATGCCCACTCTATATATTCAGTTATACAACATCTAGAAGAAAGACAGCATTGTTAAAACTACCCCTATTTTTTTAACCAATCTTTTTTTTTTCAATTTAGATAAGTGTAAATCCACAGGCCTTGCTAAGAAATAATGCAGAGAGACCTCATGTGCCTTTTACACAATGATAATATCTTTCCAAACTAATTTTATATAAAGAAATGAATTATTTTAATTTCCAATGTTTTCAATGTTTGAAGTCATGGTATACTAAAAAGTATTAGTTTTACTATTTCCTTCATTTACCTGTACATTTGCAGTTGACTGTGACCATTTAATGTTTTGACAAAATACTTAAAGGCTATGAAAAAACATCATAACTTTACCCATTAATAGAGATTGCTTTGCATGCTTTTAACATGCATAGGTGTTTTTCTGATCCTTTTCTACCTACTGTGCACAACACAAACTTCTTGAAGTTGTGACAGAGACTGTATGACCCACAGAGCAGAACCTAGGCTATTTACTATCAGGCTGATCACAGAAAACATTTGTCAACCCCTGAGCAATGGTATTAGTAGGCTTCTTATACACTCTGAAATATTCACATTTACCAGGGTCTATCACCTGACAGGATCCTAAACTTTTCTTCTTTTAAAATCCTCACCAAGGATATGTTTTTATTGATT
>NW_005317147.1:0-1046 GCF_000412655.1 Myotis brandtii
TCTCTCTCTCTCTCTCTCTCTCTCTCATCTCTGTCTTCCTCTCTCTAAGCATGTCCTTGAGTGAGGATTTAAAAAATAAATAAAATAATTGAGTCAGGATTTGAACCCAGGCCTGTTTTAATGCAATGCTTTTTGTAATCCATGGAATAGAACTTGATGCCGTGCAATACAAAATAAATAACTTTCTACAAAAGTCCCGAGTTGCTACCATCCATAGATGTCTGTCTGTTCGGTCTAAGAGGAAAGCTATACGTTGACGTGAGTGCAGATGTTTCGTACCTGCTGGTATAACATTTTAATTACGGAAGCTGTAAGTATTCTAAACCACAGGGAAGGCATAATCCTATTAAGTGTTATCTCCCTCGTGTACCTGGCTCCGGGGTATCTGTGAACACCCACACTCCTGATGTTCGAGGCCAAGAACACCTCCTGCCTTGACACGGAGGATTAAGAGCAAATGAAGTTCAGAAGGTACACAAGTCACCTCTGAAAATTAACATCCCGATTACAGATAAACGCATAATCTCAGAATGCCGTGTTCAATGTTTCTGAATTAAAGCAGAGCAGAGATGACGAAGAACTGTCCTTACAGTTTTAAGGACTAGAGGTTTGGGGCCCGTATTAGTCGCTGTGTCCATGTGGTTGAGGCAGAAAAATAAAATATTACTTTTCAATCTCCTCTTCAGCCCACGAATGCCTGCTCCACATCTACTCTCTGATTCTCTTTTTAATTATTATTTTATTACTTAAATTTGTTCAGTCTCATGGTCTTTAATTTTAGGGCTTCTAATTTTTAATGTAAGATTGTGCTAATTATGAGGGTTCTCCCACAGAGACCAGCCACGTTTACCTTACTGGAACGTCTATTTTCAGTTCTTGGGTCGTTTGCCAGCTTATGTCCAGATTTGGTAAAAATGCTATATTCAAATAGTTAAGGAAAGACAGGATTGCCTAAAGGTCTTGCCATTACCTCAGCATTTTGAATCTAGATCTTCTTGGAATTTTTAGGAATTCCTTACTGTAAATGTTCAGCTTTCCAAAACTGG
>NW_005317148.1:0-1046 GCF_000412655.1 Myotis brandtii
TCTAGAAGTAACACCTCAAAACAGCAGTTGGTATAATAAGATTGGAAATTAAGTCTTGAAGTAAAGGAATGAATAAATTTTCCTAGCCTGAAAGGTGATTCATATCTATATCTATATCTATATATCTATCTACCTCTATATCTATGTCTATATCTATCTATATCTATACATATATGTTAGTATGCATTTGTGCTGGTATAAATAACTTTATATTTTGGGTCAAAAGTCCAGGGATTGAGGATCAATGAATTGGAAATAGGGGACTTAACTCATAGACAAAAGATAGGCTTTTTAAAAATTCACACACAGAATTATTTTTGAAGCTGGACCATATTATAATAATCAGAACACAGAACTGGAAAGAATTTAATACCTAATATTTGTAGGTGTATGTACTCTTTCACTTGTTAATTGGATATTTATGGAGGCCCACAAGGTTCAAACACTGTATGCTCTACTCAGCCCTTTAGGGGTGCAAGATAAATTGGACATGCAGTTTCCTCCAAGGTGTTTGCAGTCTACCAGAGGAGGTGGCATACTTATAATTACAAAACTAGGTAGAAGGCACCATTAATGCTGAGTAGAGATAGTTCAAAATATAATTTGATCACAGCTGGCTTAAAGAGAGCATTGTTCCCACAAGTAATAAATATTTATTGAATGATTGGAGTGGAGCAGAAAACAGAGTGAACAGGGAGCAATGGAACAAGTATGGATTTTAGGGTCAGAAATACCTGGGTAGAAACTCAGCTCTGTCACTTGAGCCATGTAACACTTGGGGAACTTCAGGGCTCAATAATATTAGATATTAGAATGTCTAAGACTACCTTGGCCTTGAAAGATGGGTAGGTTACAGATATGTGGAAATAAAGAGAAGGGCACTTATTTCCCACTACTTATCAAGCGCATACTTGGCTTGACACTCTAAGGAATCATTCTTCCGAACACATACAAGCAAGCAGCAGGCAGGGTGCTAGGAAGACTAAAGCAACCCTGGGAGTCACACAACATTGGCCCCACACTAGTAAGATGCAAGGAATCTCACA
>NW_005317149.1:0-1046 GCF_000412655.1 Myotis brandtii
GATATACCACTTTGGTGGTCATTTGGGTCATTTGCAGTTTTTGGCTCTTACCAAAGAAGCTGCCATCAACATTCCTATGCATGTCTTTGCATATAAATATGCTTTCATTTCTCTTGGGTAGGTACCTAGGAGTGAACTTGACTGGGTTATAAGCTAGGTGTGTCTTTAACTTTTCCAGAAACTGCCAACATTTTGTCCAAAGTGGAAGCACCATTTTATATTTCTGTTGCTCCACATCTTCACTAACACTATATGATTAGTCTCTTTACTTTGAAGTACTCAAGTGGGTTTTAAGTCATATCTCACTGTCATTTTAATTTTCATGTCCCTAATGACTAATAACACCAGGCAGCCTTTCAGATGCTTATTTTTTAAAAAAAACTCTTTAGCTATGACAAAAATAACAGTGCTAGTTACCATTCATTAAACTGTTACCTTACCATGTGACAGATACAATGCTAGGAGTTTTATATACATATCATCTCACCCTTATGCTAACCTAATGAGAACGGTATTAAGATGTAGTTGTACAAGTAGGAAAACTGAGACTCAATGCCCTATGTCACAGTTAGTCAAAGGCGGCCAGATTCCATTTCAGGCCTCTGCTCTATACCCTACAGGGTGTGCCTGCCATTAACACTGCTCCTGGGCAAGGCTCACATCCTACATCTCAGGCACAGTCAGGACTTGGGAGCATAATCAGATAGGAGACAGGGGAGTATGTGGGGGGGCAGGGAGGCGTAGGAAAAGACAGACACTACACACAAATGTCACCTCAATGCTTCCTCACCGCTCACGCAGTCGTTTCCTATTTGCTAGGAACATGGGACAGTTTAGCCAAGATACACTGTGGCTGAGGCCCTGATCAATATATCAATACTGTATAACATTAAAGGCAAAACAGATATCTGGAAAGTAGTTAACTGAGAGCCTCGAATCTAAAGACAGGCATAAGGATGTCAATGTTCCGTACATTTATGTTGTGCTGAAGCCATCATTTAAAAGAGCTTTACTTTTGCTCTTTAGAAGCAGGTGTATTTCAAGTT
>NW_005317150.1:0-1046 GCF_000412655.1 Myotis brandtii
GTGTGTGTGTGTGTGTGTGTGTGTGTGTGATGTGTATTCAAAAATATCTATGAGAATGGAAGCCCACGCTTTTCTGTACAGATAACATTATTTGATGTGACTTGCCGTTTTCCTGCACAGAAACAAGCCACCGCCCTTGGAGACTCTGCTTCCTTGTCATGTTTTGCCTGAGCATGTGCAGAGCCTTTCCCTTGCTCCAAACTGAAGAACTACCTGTGTTTGTTATTAGCTGACAAGAAAGTCAAGCGCAGTTAGGTGTTGTAACTTTTCACTGTAAACACTTCAACGTCTGTGAGACTAAGTGACTTTGTTTTTGTAAAAGGCAGGAACTGGATGGGAAAAACCAAGAGTAGCCATCAATTACAGTGAGGGAGGGTATGTGGGTCCTCAAGACTTTTCTGTTGCACCTGCTTCTTTTCTGGGTCCTACCATGCTAAGCAATATTTTAGAAAGGGATACAACCAGAAGCTTTTCAGCCTCAAGAGTGGGGTTTTTATAACTCACAACTTAGATCTCTTTTAATGTGTAAGCCATATTCTATATGCATATTAGGTATGCATCCTTCTAACTTAAGATATATTTGTGTATAGACTGTGTATAAAGCGCTTTTAAATGTTCTGTGAATAAGGTTCCTAGCTGTTGTTTCACCTGAATCTTGTGTAGAAGACAGCTATATAATTGAATTGTATCATAGACATCGTATTGCAATTGATATTTTAAATGTAAGCAGTAAAGATTGATCTATAATGATGTATTGGGGGGAAATATAGATATGTACATCATGGTGACATTTTGTCCTTTTAAAAGGGTATTTTATTTTTATTTATGGAGACACTATAACTACTTTTGATGTCTTTTCTTTAGCTATTTACCAGCTTGAAAACATTCTGCATTTAAAATAGAATCCGCCTCTGGGAATTCTACTTACTTTTGTTCCTGTTTGAGCCAGTTGTCTTTCCTAAAGCTATGGGGCCTCTTGGGGGAGAAGTCCATTGAAAACTCCTACTCCATCGTCCTAGGAAACATGCCCACTTTGTTCCTATTAG
>NW_005317151.1:0-1046 GCF_000412655.1 Myotis brandtii
CTATGTAATGAATTGCTGAGAAATTATTCAAAATGTGACTTTAAAAGCCTCTTGCCAGCGAGCAGCTCAGTTCTCTGAGTCATGAATTAGATAATGGGCTTTTATAAACCCACAGAGGGAAACCCTCTGAGGATTTATGTGGGCGGGGAGAGAATGTCTGTCCAGAGCTGCCACCTTCTTCCAAGTGCTGGGGCACCAGGCAGAGGCCCAAGGACCTCGCATGCAAATGCCAAGGCCAACTGGACTACTGGCAAGAACCCTCGCCCAGACCACCAACTGCAAACCTCACCAGAACACAGCAGTCTGCTACCCGCCCCCCATCACCTCCCTGCCTCAGGAAACAGAGGTCCGGTGGATACATGGTCAGGAGGACAAGTAAGGCTTCTCCCCCCGAACATGACCTTCCCCAAATGTGTCCCCTGTCCCCACTCCTCAACCTTAATTCAGATAAGAGACCTGAGCTTCCTATGAGACTAAGCCTTATAGCTCCTAGGTGTGTAAGGAGGATGTGTTTGAAGATGACTTCATAGAAACTAAGCTCCACATAATCCCCTTTCACAAATAGAGCTCTGAGACCGAAGGAGCTAGTGACAAATCAAGGCCACAGACTGTGACAATAGAACTTCATGATGCACTCTAACCACGCTTTCCTTAAGGTCAAGGGCACTCATGGGTGCAGGGAGTTGTTTAATGCATTGCCTTTTCCTCCCCTTTCTCTCCCACCTAAATGTTCTCTGGTACCAGGAACACAGTGTCTGCCCTCACAGGGAACCTTGCCTTGTTTAACTTTGATTACCTCTCAGGCTAGCTGCCTCACTTGGCCTGAGTGTAGTTCAGATTCGACTATGCCACGTGCCTGCTGCCCACTCTGGCTGTGTGTGCCCTTGGACGACAGCTTGGAGTTCTGGCCTGACTCATACTAATCACTTGGGCATGAGGACAACCTGGATGTGACATCTGTCAACCCAATGATGGCCAAGATAATCTGGCAATACCTACTTTGTCTGATTCCCAAGAAGTTCCAAAAACTAATAATTTCCTATGAC
>NW_005317152.1:0-1046 GCF_000412655.1 Myotis brandtii
AAAAAAAAAAACTTTAAAAATGTGAGAACTGTTCTTGGCTCAAGGCAAGCACCAGGTCTTATTTTTATACCACCACAGTGTTGGTTTACTAAATATAGACAGATGGACTGAGAGATGGGCTTAATTTTCCACTTATCTGAGTTATGAAACTGTCAAATTTGAGTAGTTTTGCAAAAGAGGAACACAGTGTCCAGAACTGTCTTTCAAATTATGCACAATTGCGTGAGTTGATTTCTCAATTCCACATTTTTGTCAGATCAGTATTTCATCAAACATAAATCTTCATTTTATTAATCTATTATTCAGAATGTCAATATGCTTTGAAAAGGAGCTAATAAAACCTCAAAATTAAAGGTGTCTTTGATAACTGCATGTAACTGAATGATAGATGTGGCTTCAATTAGAGTCATATATTGAGCATATCTTTGTAGTTTCTTCATCTCTTAGCCCAAGAATAAATGAGAATGGCTTAAACTAAATGACTTGAAAGCAGCGTACCAAACATGATTTGGAAAAATATGCAAACCTAAAAAGCTGGTGTCTTTCTCCAGCTATAAAAGTAGATGAACAAAGAACTGATAGAGCAATTGGTATTGCCTTACCTGTTCCCTGGGTGATCATTTGGGGAAAGAGGTAGTAGCACACACACACACACAAAAACTGCCTTCAAGGAAATTGAAGAAAGGACTCAGAATCTAGAAGATTAGCAAGCACTTCTTGAGTGGAGCTGTCAGAACATGCGGATTCTTCTGGGACAGCTCATAAATGATAGGGAAAAAAACATGTCTAGAATACAAAGGGAAAGGACCAACCACAGTTTTCTCTGAAGTTAAATTTGGTATAGAAGAGAATTCTAAAATTTCTGTGTGTTTATAAGAGGCTAAAATGTTAGATAGGCACATTACTCAATCTGCCAGCCTCCAATACAGACCTTGGCCTCAATTATGTGGAAGAGTCTCTGGAGTGAAATGTCAAAGGACCATCCATACCATAAAATTTCATGAAGGCCCAGCTGCGCACCCCAAATATCCAGTGTGACACATTGT
>NW_005317153.1:0-1046 GCF_000412655.1 Myotis brandtii
AAGGAGAAAAGCATTTCCCTTTAAGTGCCAGTTATCCAAGCTGTTGCTATCCTAACTCTAGCCTGCAGTACTCAAATTTAAAGTCTCACAGAGCCTTTGTGAAGGCTATAAAGTCCTTTGTGGATTGGGACCATGCTTTGCTCAAGTTTGCAGATCTTGCAGGTGGAAAACAAATATACCAGGCACTGTGTAGGGCTCCGGAAAGAAAACACGAGTTACACAAACTGCATCAGCCAAGGTCTCATGGCCTGGGGAACCTGAATGAGAAAATACCTGGGGTATAGTACAGTGTCACTAGAGCTGTAATAGAGGGTATAGAAATGCTAGCGGGTCACAGGTGAGGGAACAATTAACTGATGAATGAATAAATGAACAAATAAGCATATTTATAAACAGATTAAAATTAAAAATTAAATATTTCGTTTTTCATTGCCTACAGGCTTAGGTTGTAAAGCATATTCCAACATATGTACCTGGTGCAAAGTCTTTCACACCAAAAGGAATTCATGTAGCCATGACGAGTAACAGTTTACTAATATGGTAATTAATTCCAATATTTGTGTTTTTAAATAAATAAATTGGACTTACATTTTTACTTGACTACCTTTATAAAGAAGAGTAGACCAAAGATATTAAAAAATTGTACAATGCCAAGGTTATTTATTGAAAAATAAACGTTTATCTATTAGCTATTTCATCTGAAATAGGTAAGTACACTGCTCAAAGTTCTATTATGTTCACTGTTCACTTCACCATTGGAGGTCTGACTGGATGTTTTGGCATTTTGCAGACACGGCTTCACAGATGTTTGTTACATGCAGATTTTATAAAATAATGTCAAGAATACCTGTCTTTAAAGATGATTGTTTCTCCTCGGAGACTGGTAATGGCATCGAGGGATAAGGAGGGATCACATTTGTCCGGGGTTTTGGGGTGTTTCTGGTTGGGGTCTTCATCTCCTGGACCTGCAATCATAAATAAATGAAAGAAGTTGCTGAGGAGAACCTTACTGATGACCTGGTCCTGCTAATGGAGAGTAGGAGAGG
>NW_005317154.1:0-1046 GCF_000412655.1 Myotis brandtii
AAAAGCATGGTAGGCAAAAGAAAGTTTGAAAAGTGACTTTGGAGAAGAACCCAATAAAGTATTATGTACTCAGTCTCTCTTTGGGGGTGTTGGTTAGAAGTAATAATAAAAAACAAAAACAAAGAAATAAGCGTATTTTAGCACAGGTATAGTAGACTTAAAGAATATGGATATATATTATTTTGCTTTAAAAATATTATCTTCATCATATTTATCAATATGCAACTTTCTTAACTGTAACCAAGTGATGTAAATTCACTGATACATTTTTGTATAGCACCATGGGAATGATAAAAATATCAAATATGCTAATAAAGTTGTCCAAAGTGATTTGGATAACGAAAAGATTACAAGTTTCTCTATTATTTACCATTAATTATAAGACATAGAAGCAAAATTACCATTTGTGAATGTTACTAATATTATGCTAATAAAACAATTAAAATATTAATGAGGACAAAAGTTTAAATGGAGCTGTGGCTTATTTGAATTATTAGCATAGTATAATACTTGGTTTCCTTATTTAGTGCTTAACAGCCTTATGAAACTCCACAAATTGGAACTCTCCATCACCATGACAACTGGAGGAGCCAGATAGAGTCCAAACACTTCTATAACATCATCCCATAAAAAAATTAAAATAAGTTAGTGTGTAAAAATTTATAGTAACAATTTCTTCTCCACATACTTTTCTCATGTTCTTAGTACTAGATATTTAATATATAATTCTAGTTATTCTATATCTTAAATTGCAATAAAGATGTTTTCAAGACTACCTTGTGAGTTAGTTTTAATGTTTACATAGAACATAGGCATAAATACAAAAACTGTCTTCTGTTACAAATAAATGGCAAACATGGTCACCATTCTTTATATGGGTCAGAAGGGCGGGGGCTCTTTGTCTCCTGAAATTATGTATTCACAGGCTTGGGAGGAACCAGAAGCCTTTTCAAATTAACCAATTAGCTTCCCAACATTTCCTGGGCTTGCACTGGGTTCCACCCCTACGCAACTATCTTTTTCCCAGGTTAGACTGACAGGCCTCT
>NW_005317155.1:0-1046 GCF_000412655.1 Myotis brandtii
CCAGCATGGCCAGGGGACCAGCATGGCTGAGGGGTCAGCATGGTGCCTGTCCGTCTGCGGAGAGCGCTCCCTCCCGCTGTGAGGGGCAGGCCCGCCTCTGTGTGCACTCAGTGCTGTTCTGGAGCAAAGCGGGGCCCTAAGGAGCTGTGGCTGGAGAAGGTGGCAGGAGCTCGTCCCCTTCCACACCGCCTCATTTATTCCTCACCAGCACCCTGTGAGGGCGAGGCTCTCATCCTCCCCATTTTCAGGTAAAGGCATTGTCCCAGGCCACCTGTTGGGGATATGCACCCCCATCTTCTGCCTGTTGGACCAGGGCCCCTTCAGGTGTCTGGAGAACATCAAGAGCAAGGGCCAAGACGGTGGCCAGAGGCTGGGGGTGGGGAGAGCTGAGAGAGGTCTCAGTCACCTGTCTCCACGCCCGGGACCTTCAGTGCCCAGCACAGGGTGTGGCACAGAAAACATCCCTTGAACACGTGGTTGGTGAAGGGATGGCTCAGCTATAGGAACAGGGTGGACTCCCCAAAGCCCCCGCAGCCTGTCCCTCTTGTTTCCCAGGCTTCCTTCAGTCACTGGCTTCCTTATTCTCTTCCCTCTGCCTTCCAGCATCCAGGGCCTTCTCTCAATCTCCCAGAATGCCCCAGGCTCCCACCCACTGCAGGGCCTTCACTTGCTCTTATCCCTGCCTAGATCACCCACCTGGTCCCTGTGGCTCTCCTTGGCCTCCTCAGGCCGGTCCAATCTCTATACGGTGTGTCTTTCCGAGCATGAGAGCCGCCTCCCATGTGGCACTGCCCGGGTGTGTGAATGACTCCTGTGGCAGTGACTGGTTCAGTGCATCGCTCCTCCACTGGCGGCTGACTCCGTGGGGGCAGCCACCAGGTCCCGGGCACTGTCTCTCCAGCATCACATCCAGTGCACAAGAAATATGGCGTGGGTGCTGGATAGATGAGCAAATGATGGGGTGAGACCCGAGCTGAGTCTGTGACTGCAGCTTGGAACTTCCTCCAGCACCACCCCACCAACCTTCTCTGATCCCAACTCAACCT
>NW_005317156.1:0-1046 GCF_000412655.1 Myotis brandtii
CTGATTTCCTACTGACTTTGTGTTATTTATCTGAGTGCTTGTTGACTCCACCCAGCAAAGAGCCCAAAGATTTAGACAGTCAGGTCAGAAGCTTTTTACTCTTGGTTCCTTTTGAGTTGCGGGGTGCTAGGCCCATGTTCATGGTGGCAGGAGGTGCAGTGGAAGAGTATCAGGCTGTGGGTTACCTGCTGAGTGGTCTAGGACAGGCTGCTTGGCCTTTCTGGGCCACAGTTTTCTTACCAGTGCAATGGTGATAATGGCAGTACCTATAACATGGGGTTGGTGTGAGCACTGAACGAACTGTGTATGAGTCTGGGGTATAAGTAAAGCCCCCTCTGAAGGCCCAGTATAGCTCAAATGGTGAGAAGCTAACCCCTTGAGCTTCCCTCCCTTGATGTGTTGGAGAAGTCAGACTCAGTCCTGGCTGCCCCTGCCTCATTGCTGGAGCCAAGACGCGGACACTGGGAGCTGGAGCACAGTGACGCCATCCCTGGATCAGTCTGCCTCTGATGGGGCTGCTGCTCAGAGAGCTAGAGAACATAACAGATTCTCAATACCTGCTGTCATTTAAAATGATTACCAAGGAGGCATCCTCAGGTGGCCCTGTCATCAAGGCTGGGGATGAGAAATAGTGAAGAAGCCAAGTGGTCAAGCAGGGGTTTCCTGAAAACGTGAGTCAGTGTAGGGGTCCTCCCATCCAGGGGCACCAGAGATCTGCCCCTGCGGGTGTCCTGCGGGGTCAGCTCCAGCTACTGGGAACACTTCTCAGCCAGCCCGTGAGTGAGAATCTACTTTGGAAACTCACATATTTACTCAAGGAGTATCTTAGCTCTGAACTGTGAAATTCTTTGAAGATAAGTCAGATAGTCTGCTGTCAGAACTGAAATGAATCTTTTCTGGGAAAAAGAAATGGAATTTTTAACTCTAGATGCACCCGTAGCTCTGCCAGTCTTTGGTCTGTATTTACTGTGCATTCAGGTTGAACCACGGCGAGGCCAATGGTGCTCAGCTTTGTGGCGTGGAAAAGTCACTGCCAAGCTCTTCAC
>NW_005317157.1:0-1046 GCF_000412655.1 Myotis brandtii
CCCCCCCCCCACGCCCCATAATCAAATGTGTTTTCTGTAGCTATACATCTGCTTACACAATGACACTCAGTGGAATTAAAGAGAAAAGTCCATAAACAGTTCATAGTTATTTGAGATCAGAATTCGCCTCTAAATACGTTGTGGAAATATCTGAGTGTGTGCTCCATATATCTTGATTCTCTGCACCAGTTGCATAGGACCCTGCGTAGAGATGTGTTCAGCATATGTCCATTGAATTCCCTCTCTCCCCCCCAAATTATGATCTTGTCCATCTGGTCAGATGAGATTCCCAAGGTCTCCGCCTTCTGAATCGGTCCTGTAGGAGTAAGGTTAGGGCAAAGGATTTACACTGGAGCAAAGGCCAGCGTGGAATTTCCCGGGGTCCTTCTGAGCACAGCAGTTTACACTTGTGGGAAGAGTGGCAGAGGACTCCTCCAGCCCCCAGGGCCCTTCCACAGGGCATGCCCCTTCCCCTGTCACAGGCTGGCAAGAAAGAAGGCAGTCCAGGTGGAGTGAGAACTGTTTACTCCCCAAATGTAACCTCCGCCAGGGCAACCAAGCTTCCCTTTGTTTTGTTTGTTCATTTGGTTTGTTTTGTCGACTGCTCTGCTGTAAGCGCAAGAATGACTGGCCCAACCCGGGGTGCCCACTTTGTAAAGTAGATGATTGTCTAACCATTATGCTTTCTGTACTCCTGAAACTAATACTAAAAATACTGAATGTAAACTGTAATTGCAAGAAATAAAAAAAGGAATGACTGGCCCATAGTAGATAATAAATATTTATTAAATGCATGAAAAAATGAATATAAATGAGCATTTATTAATGATCTACCATGTAGCCAGGCAATTTTACATCATTTCACTGATCCTCTTATGAATCCTACATAGTAGGTAAGGTCCCCATCTCTGTCTTACATCTGAGGACACTGAGGCTCAGACATGCTCCCGTGAACAGGCCCCACGTCTTGGCCTCAGCCCAGGCTCTTTCTTCTGTGCCCCAGCATATCAGGTGCCTAATGGAAGGTGGGCTCCCCTGGTATCCAA
>NW_005317158.1:0-1046 GCF_000412655.1 Myotis brandtii
AGGTAACATTTGCATATCCTGACTTGACTTCTGATCAAGATGGCAGAGTAGATAAATGCTGTGCTTGCTGCTTCCACTAACACATCAAATTTAAATTTAAATTATAGAACAACCACCCTTGAAAATCACCTGAAGACTAGCTGAACAGACCTCCTATAACGAAGATATAAAGAAGCCACTTTGAGACTAGTAGGAGGGGCAGATACACAAAAAGGCTGGTCTCACACCCACATGTGGCAGTTAAAAATCAGGGGGGATACCTTGGCTGTAGAGGTCCCCCCTGAGGAGAAGGGGTCCCAGCCCCGTACTGGGATTCCCAGCCTGAAGTACTAGTTCAAGGAAGAAGAGTCCCCACAACAGCTGTCTGTGAAAATCAGCAGGGACGCAGTCCAGGTGAGACAGGGCTGCTGTAATCCAAGCACCCTCTTAATGGGCATGACCGCAGACCCACTTGCTCACAAACACCCCAGGCTCCAGAGAAGGGACAGCTGCTCAAAATGCACCAGGGACATATGGGGAGGAATTGAATTGTCTGGCTTCAGGGCCAGGGCTGAAGGGATAGCTCTTCCCAGAACTAAAGTGCCAGCAGATGCCTCTGGTACTTTGTTGAGCCCTCCTACCACCCAGCCTGCAGGTACAGGCAGGGGCCAAATCTGAGTATCCATTAATCTGGCTAACACCTCTCCCAACCTACCTTGGTGATTCCCTAATAGCCCACCCCACTCAATTCATGTTTCTGGAAGTAACCTTTTTCAGAAGCTAATCCAACAAGTGCCTGACCTGTGCCCACACTGAAGACTTTCCTAAAATCTCTCAAAGTTCCACAACCCCAAACAAGCAGTGTCTGGCCTCAGGATCCCCTGTCCCTCTTGCTACATAGCCCCAGGCTTGGTACTAGTGGCAGCCTAACTGGGTTCACAGCATAACCACTCCCAGGTGTCTCCAAGCCCAGCATATGCAGCAACACCTGCAGATCATTCTGTAGCTCCTACCAGGTGTCCCTGGGCCAGGCACAGGCAGAGGCTGACCTTAGCCTGCACCAAAGC
>NW_005317159.1:0-1046 GCF_000412655.1 Myotis brandtii
CAACTGAGCTACCTGGCCAGAGCCCCTCACTATCTCTTGAATCCATTCAATTCTCTCCACTCCTGCTCCCAAGGATTGCATTGCACAAATCCATGGACAGCCACTCCCCGAAACTACAGAGTGAATAGCAGAGCTTCCTGAAGTTGGGCAAAGCCTGGCTGGTCTTGGATGGCCTCACTCACATGTCTGGTAGTTAGGTAGTTAGTGAATGTGTCAGGGGCAACTTGTCCGTGTGTCTCTTATCATCTAATGGGCTAGCCCAGCTTGTTCATATAATAGTGTCAGGATTTTCAGAGAGTGTATGGTCATGTACAAAGCCTCTTAAGGCCTGTGTTCAGAATTGACTTAACATCACTTATTTCACAGTCTGTTGGCCAAGGTAAGTCACAAAGTCAGCCCAAATCAAAAGGATCATAAAATAGATTCTCCTGGTGGGAGGAATTGCAAAGTCACCTTGTAAAGGGACAGAAATAATTGGGACAATTTTGAGTTCAATCTACCACATCATCTTTGAGATATTGGCCCCGGAGAAGCTTCCTCAGAGGAAGGCTGTCATCAGGCTCCCTGCCTAGACTAAATCACACTATTATAAACTTGCTCTAGGAGCCACTTCTTCATTGCAATTGGAATTTCCCATGAATTTGTGTGATTATTTGCTTACGGTCTATTTCTCCCCTCCTCACACCCCTTCTTCCCAGACTTGGAGGTCAATCAGAAGCCAGTGCCCATTTGTTCTCACTATGCTGTTCCCAGCATCTGGTACAGAGTGGGTGCTCAGTAAACATTTGTTTAATGAGTTATTTTATTTCCCATTGTGTTATTTTCTGAATACATTCCGTTTCCTAATAAAATGTTTTTTTAAAAAATAACCTTTGAGGCAGCAAGAGAATCTTGAGTCCTGTCCACGGCAAAACCCCCAACTTGGAACATGTGACAAAGAAAGAAAGGATTGCATGGGGAGCCACTGGGACCTGGAAAATAGCTTTAGTTCTTAATATATAAAGATTCAGGTGAAGTCTTTTCATTAACTGAGGAAGCGCGCGCGC
>NW_005317160.1:0-1046 GCF_000412655.1 Myotis brandtii
TACTCTTTCTCATCATTCTTTTTTCATTTATCTTGGAGAACATAAAATAACAATACATATGCATGTACCCTATATTTTTATACAGTTGTATGGTATTCCACAGCTTGGATAAATATCTCTTAGGTTATTTAGCCAGAGATCTAATTTCTTAAACTCTCAACATTATAATGTGGTATGTTGGAAACTAAATATATATTTTGGATTGTAACTTGAAGAGGTAGGAACAAATATTATGAATTAAAATAAATTTAAAATTAAGAAAAATGTCCTGTGGTTTTTGTTAGCTAGTAACTTGATTTTATTTAATTTTCTAATAGGAGAAATGGTTGCCTTAAAAAAAGTACGTCTCGATAATGAAAAGGAAGGCTTTCCGATTACAGCAATTCGAGAAATTAAAATTCTTCGGCAGCTTACTCATCAGAGTATTATCAATATGAAGGAGATAGTTACCGATAAAGAAGATGCTTTGGATTTTAAGAAGGATAAAGGTATGTGTGCATATTTAATGAACCATTCTGTGTATTCATGATTAAGCTATCTTGCAGATTTTGTTATAGGTGTTGACCACTTAAGTAAATGTAGTTGAATTGAAGAGTTAATTTATTTACTTTAGTGGTTTTTGAGTCACCCAAGTAGACATCAAAGCACATTTACCAGTATCACACATAAAATATTCACTAGTAGTATTTGGTTTTTGAGCATCAGTGTGATTGAGAAATAATTTATAGTAGTCTTAGAATATTTATACCTTACATTTTTAATGTTATAATGTCTTAACATACGAGGAAATTTATGGTAGGCTTATATATTAACTCTAAAAGTGTGGAGTCAAAAATCTTACCTGAAATTGCATTGAATAAACTGTACCTGGTACATGGTTGGCTTTTAGCAGAAAAGTTGAAAAGAAATTAGTGTATACCATTAGGGAACCTGATGGGTGAAAGAAAAGCTCTACTGGCCAGTAGGTTTTAGGTCTTCAGAGTAAGATTTTGGAGCCAGTGCTACCTCCTTTATAATCTATGGTTTTTGAAGAGCAGAATTTTTTT
>NW_005317161.1:0-1046 GCF_000412655.1 Myotis brandtii
ATGAAGTCATTAGCTTCACTCCATCCTATAATCAACATCATCAGGAATAACCTACCAATTCGAACATAAAAGTTTACCTAACAATACATAGAGATTAACCCAAATCATCAACTCCTCCATCTCATTGATCCAGGAGATTGGAATCAATAAAATGGTAGTGGACAAATGCCTTATAAAATTTTATATATCATTAGCTACCTGATATCAAAGCTAAGCAGAGCAAGAAATACCAAAATTTCACATCTCAAGAATGGTGGCCAATTAAAGATTAATCAAATATGAAATGAATAGGGTAAATTAATGAGAATTTTTGTCAAATTACAAAATTATTTTGCACTCTACTCCGAAAAACATATTTTGAGCAAAGTGAGGAACCTGTATTGTATTCTATTGGGAAGATATATATGTGTATGTTACTTTTCTGCTTACTCTTTGAACAAGGCAGCAGACAAAACAATATTCTTAATTGTAGGTTCCATCAAATATAATAAGGAAGAAGAAGAATTTACAATAAATTATTGATGAGCAGTAATATATGGTAGTTTTTCAACCTAATTTTTACCATTAGCAATATTTGCTATTTGCTATTTACATATTTAAGTCATAAAAATAATAACTAACATTTATTGAGGCCTCAGCATATACCAGACACCATTGTTGGTACTTTATAAAAGTTCACTCATTAAATCCACACATGTAGATCTATCTCATCATTATTCTTATTTTACAGATGAACAAACTTGAGTACACAAGAAACTTGTCCAACATTATTCAACTGGTAAATTGCAGAGTCTGGATTGCAAAGCTTTTACTTAAAATATAAGTTATTTGAAAGAGTCACTCATTCTATGATCTTTGTGTCATAAACATAGCTTTTCTCTTTCTCAAGAGCTGGCCCTCTCTAGATATAGTCTGCTCCCTAATAGGCTCTTTGGGGTACTGTTTCTGTCTGATTCAGCTTTGTGTCCCCAAAGGGCTAAGCAAGTACCTTGCTCATAATTGTCACTATAAGCAAATCCTACTTTCTTTTATATCCAATGAAAAAA
>NW_005317162.1:0-1046 GCF_000412655.1 Myotis brandtii
TAATTCCTAGTAGAAATACAGGAGTAGTAAAATCGCCATCCATGTTCTACTTCATATATCACAGCACAGTGCAATATAGACAGACATTTACTAGGCAGTTTAAGAGTAAACTTAGAACAGGGTAATTGATTCCTTGTCTTTTCTATGCAAATACTTCTATTTGGAGTGTTGACAGAATTTAGCATCTCCTTCCGGCAGGCCAACTGTAAACTTATTGCAAAATGTGAGCCGACGTTCCGTTGGAAGAGTCATAGCATTGGGATAGGAGCATAATGCGTCCGATGCCGGGGTTCTTCTGTGGAGTGTTATCCAGTCAGCATACATTTTATTTGTAAGCAGTGTCCACGTGTCTTTCACCTTATCTATGTGCTGTTTTGCAATGTTTACATATATAGACGGGAAACCCAAACAAAGTCCCTTAGATAGATTTTGTTTCAAAAAGCCACAGTGTGATCCATGTATTGGGAGAATCATATGTGGATTTGGTTCTTTGCTGTACTGACTTTTGTTTTCCATGGCTCCTCAGAACATCTTTCAATCATGTTCACACTGGATAATTTAAATATTTCAAAGAGACTAAGTTCCAAATGGACTTAGTATCAGTCTTCAGATAAACCTAGACTGCTCTTTCTGAGGTCTGAGGGTTCATATGCAGACGGTATCACCCCATAGGATTCTCCCAACCCCATCCAATGGCAAAGCTAAGATGGTGACCAAGGTTCTGTAGAAAATATTAAGAATGCTCCTGGAAACTCAAAACATAAAGATTCCTAGTCTCGGATGGCTAGAAATGTCTATAATTAAGTTAATATGACACAGCACACTCTACGAAAGAACTTCTGCAATTTTTAATAATATGATCCAGGCCCTCTAGCAACAAAAGCAAAAAAAAAAGTAATATTTCTCAAAAATCATTGTGTGATTTAACATAGATGTTAGAGACTTACATTGAAATTCAAGCTACAGCCTTTTCTCACATTATCCTATGGTAAGGGTTATGTAAATATATTTCTATTCCTCTTTTGGTAACATAGAATAAAATAATG
>NW_005317163.1:0-1046 GCF_000412655.1 Myotis brandtii
TTAAAGCACCAGGATGAGCAGGTTAATCTTTTTAGCTAAGTAAAAATATTGAAATTTAATGAACATAAAATTATGGCCTAAAGAAATTAGATATTAAAAAAACACTTAGAAATGAGTAAAAATTAAACTATATCACAATATCAAAGAAATAAGATTAGACTTGAGGGTAAGTGAATTTCATCTATTAACAATGTTTTCACATTTATGTCTGTTTCTCTACCTAGAAAAAGGGAATATACTGATTAAAGGCAAGCACCCAATAAATCACTGTAGTTTGGGAGCAGGAGGGGAGATGATAGGATGAGGACAACAGTATATGGTAAAAGGACAGTGGGAAAGGAGTAGAACTTTGTCAGAAAAGGAGAACGTTCAGCGAATAATATGGTAGGAAAAGATAAAAATCATTAAAGGGAAGGGGAAAAGGCCATGCATTTTCAGAAACAACTTGCAAGAGGAATTTTCTCTTTTCATGGGTCCTTATTTTTAGTGTCTTATTTTCATGCAAGAACTTATACATAAATATTTATAGTAGTTTATTCATAATTGACAACTGGAAATTCAAATGTCTTTAAACTAGTGAATAGGTAACATATACCCATACCGTGGAATACTAGTCAGCAAACAAAAAAAGAACTACTACCACACACATCCACACAACCAACATAGATAAATCTCAAATGCATGTGCTAAATGAAAGAAACAGATACATGATTCCATTTTTAGAACATTCTGAAAAAAGCAAAAGTATAGGGACAGAAAACAAACCAGTGGTTGCCACATTCTGGAAGTAGAGGGAGGAGCTGATTTTAAAAAGGCACAAGAAAATTTGGGGGTATGATGGAACTGAACTAGATCTTGATTGTGGTGGTAGTAACGAAACCAAATGTCAAAACTTAGAAGACTGCTTTAAAATGGGTGAATTTCACTCTATGTAGATGATATTTTAATTTTTTAAAAACATCACATATCATGCTACAATTAAAATAGAAAAGGATAAAAAACATCAAGTAATGGTCTCTCTCTCCACTTTGTATTTTATACAACCA
>NW_005317164.1:0-1046 GCF_000412655.1 Myotis brandtii
AAGGTCTACTTAGCAGTATATTCGATGATTTCATGGAGTGAGTGTGCCTTAGGAAAGAGGTTGTTGGAAACAGAATAGAGCATCGGACTGGTTGTAGGAATTTGGCTAGAGTGTGAGACGATGAAGCATGGAAAGGAAGAATGACTAACCTGGCTTTGGCTCTCTATTGTACCATGTGAGCACGATTCCCCTTATTTCAAATGACTTAGAAGAAACATTTTTTGCTGCGTGGATTTCTGTTATTAAATGTTAACTAAAGTTATTTCAGAAATAAAAACTTTTAGCAGCCACTGAATTTAATAAAAGAGCAAGATTTAAGAAAAAAATTATTATTCTCTGATTCTAAAACTCACACACATTTTAATTGTTGTAGTTTTGTAATAAATAGAGTAGTTCTCTTTTACTAAGTGTCAGGCACTGTGAACAATGTTTTTCCTAGATTATCTCATTTAATCTACTCAAGAAGGCAGATTATTAAAGATGATGCTTATTTTGCAAAAGCACAGAGAGGCTAACAGACTTTATTCAATGTCATATAATTAGTGATCAAGCATGGCTTTGAACCCTGACAGTTTGACTCTCAAACCCACACTTCATTTCTCAACCTCTGACAGCACTTTTAGTCGGTATCACTTATCTAGAGCACACTACCTGGCACACTGTGCACACTCAGTAAATAGATGTTATTGTTATCATTGTTACATTGCAATATTAGGGTCTTATTAAAATGCCCTGTGTTTTATTCTCCTCATAGCACAGTCCCACAACAGGCATGTTATTGAATTAATCTATCAATTAAACCAGAAGTAGAAACATGCTGCATATCACTATCTCTATCAACAGGAATAATATGTGTGTTTTTTCCAAATTTGAGAAGCAGAGGTCTCTTGTATTTTCTAAATTTCATAAATGTACCAATGATTTTAAATCTTGTGCTAGGTAAAAAATACAGAATGGACTCTCTGGGACACTTTCTCAGATTCTCTTAAGATTTATTTTAATTTTATTTCCAGCTTTATTGAGACTATAATTGACATATAACATTG
>NW_005317165.1:0-1046 GCF_000412655.1 Myotis brandtii
GTGTGTGTGTGTGTGTGTGTGTGTGTATCCTGTTTTTCTCCTGGGAATTGATCACATTTTCCTGATTCTTTGCATTTTGAGTAATTTTGGATTGTATTCTAGACATTATGAACATTATGCTGCAGAGGTGATAGGTCCTGTTATACTCCTCTGGAGAATGTTGATGTTTCTGTTCTAGAAGGCATCCAACCAGGTTAGGTTCATAACTTAAGGTCTGTTTACCCTTCTGTAAGGCAGTTCAAACATATATTAAGTTTTTTAAACCTTTGTTACATTTATTTGAGTCTGTCCTATGCATGTGCTAGAAGACTTGTTCAGGTGATACAAATTTCAGTTAAGCTCCCTCGGCTTTGGCTGTAGTTCAATGGCTGTGTCCCATGTAAGCACAGTTCAGGAATTAGACTGAGACTAGTTCAGGAACATTGAATTTATATTCATTTTAGTTGCAAGTGCCACTGTACATGTACATCTCCATGATGGGTCCTGCCCATGAGGAAAACTGTGAGGAAAAAGGAAATAGTATCTCTTCCCCCTTCCCGCCCCCCGCACGCTTCAAGCATTTTACTTCTCCAAGTCATAATCCCCCTCCAAAATCTATGCTTTACATTATATTTCAGAGTCTTCATGTTGCTGTTTATTTATTTTGTTCTGTATTTCTAAGTGTTATCAGCAGGTGGATCTGGCTGAAGTAGACTTGCACCATCTATAAGAACTAGAGGCTCCTCCCACCTTTCTGTTTGTTTGTTTCTTTGTTTGAAGATATGTCAACAAGGCCCTGCCAGGCAATAAGAACCACTTCGGTTTTTTTCAAACACAAGGACTTTAAATATAAATAGATTGCTTTCACAGGTGATAGAAGGTCTGAGAAGCTTTAAAGGATATCTCAAATCAACACAGAAATAGATCAACTGCCAACAAGCCCTAGTGTTTGAAAGACAAAGAGATGTTATTATCAGAGCCCATATGTCAGGGATCTCTGGTAGGAGCTAGAACATCAGAAAATTCACTGCTGGGACTATGGTGGGAGTTGCTCAGGTAGGCTTGGC
>NW_005317166.1:0-1046 GCF_000412655.1 Myotis brandtii
GAGGCCTGTCACTTAAACCTGCTGAGCCTCAGTGTGACTGATGTAGACAGTGGGGCTTCCACCCCCCGACTTCTAGGGTTGGGAGAAATGAAAGATGAACATTCCTGGAATCCCCTACACGGAGATATGTTCATACGTGACGCCGTTTTTATTTCCCCAGGTCCTGGTTTCCGGCCACCTCTAGGCTTAAGGGAATACGCACCTGGCGTTCCACCGGGGAAACGGGACGTGCCTTTCGACCCTCGAGGATTTGTACCGGGACACCCTCATTTTAGACCTGGAGGCTCTCCTGGCCCTCGGGAGTACTTCGCTCCTGGCCCCCGACTACCACCCCCGAGCCACGGCCCCCCGGAGTATCCTTCCCCTGCTGCAAGAGACTCACTGCCTCCTGGCTCCAGAGAGGAGCCCCCACCTGCCCCTCAGAGCGGCAGCCAGGGCTCCTCCCAGACCTTGAAACAGAGCCCGTAACTCCGACATGCAGCCGGAGAGGAAGTGGACTGTGCGCTATCCATTACAGTCTCAGATCCAAAAGTTTCAATAAAGTTAGTTTTTAGACCTAAGCTGCCCCGGCAGTGTGCATTTTTGAGCCAAACAATGAAAAAATACCATTTCTCCCCTTAAATGAAAATCACCTCGTGAGCTAGAGCCTCCTCCCAACTTTGAAATGTGCAATAAAGAATACCTGTGTCTTAGTTCGTGTAGCATATGTAACTGTTCAATGATTTAGAACGTCATGAAAAATATGAACATTTCCTGTGGAAATGCCATAAGAACATGTATTTCCATTTATTATCCTGTTTTTAGTGGACACCAGTTGAACGCAGAGCAACGGTGTTTATAAGCTTGAATTTTTAAAGTATCTGGTCGCAAGGACTGTTACGCTAAAAATGTTTACTAAGAAATCACTGAACTTTATCTCCCCTCTTGCTGAAGTTCTTTGTAGTGGAAGTTCATTAAAATTTGGTTATTGATGTTTCCCAAGAGTCTGTTGATTCATTCGACTGTTTTCTCATGAGACTTGTGCCATTTGGGAAAGATGAAAGCTC
>NW_005317167.1:0-1046 GCF_000412655.1 Myotis brandtii
GAGAGAAAGAGAGAGAGAGAGAGAGAAAGAGAGAGAATGAATGCAAGGAAGATAATTGAAGCCTTTTCTAAAGACTTATTTCCTAAAGCCTTTTGCAGCAATTCTTTGGTCCTCGCGGCTGGGAATGTTTATCTATATATTTATGTAATATACGGTCCCACAGTTTCCAAGCACCTGGAAAATCTAATTAGCCTGGTCTTGATTGACTGTGCGGGATAATGCCATGGTCCTCAGTCTGTTCTTCATCTCCTACAGCGTGCTTCCTGATATGAAAATGAAGACACAGTAAGAGTTTCCATGAGCAGCTGCCAAACAGGCTTCTTATGGTATCTTGTCTGCACAGAATAATTGTCCATAAATAAGGAGGTCTTTCCACCAATCAGGGGCTGGGAAGCAGGCTGCTCCCGAGGAGAAATCACAGCAGCTGTTTTATGACTACAACCCAGTGACACCATTCGTGGCAGAGCATTTTTCAACCCTTGCTGGGGGCAGCTCACCAGCAAGTGGCATTGCGTGGGTAGGTAGGGACGACAGCGAGAGCATCAGGAAGTGGAAATGTAAGACAGGTTTTGTTTTCTTATCATTTAGCAACATGCTGCTGCCACCTTTGGCACTGGCATTGAAAGTCAAGGCGATCCATCCTATAGAAATGGTCCAAACTACCCTTTGTAGGAGTTGGGAGAACTTGATTGGGACATGATTAATGGACCAGAGCAAAGGTGGCTTAACCATGAAGCTGGTGAAGCTGAAGCTTTCGGGCTCCTCACTAGCTTGGGCCCCTTCCAAGGTCCCGTACTCATGATTTTCTGGTTAACCATTGGCATTCTTTATCTTAAAGAGAACCCTAAAAGTTGCATAAGCTTCAGGCCCCATAAAATCTGGATCTGCCCCTGACCTTGGGTCAAGTTGTTCCCTGTGGCTGAGCCCACTAGTTGTTACACAGGATCCATTCACCCCCATTCCTCTCAGTGAGCCAACCAGGCACCCCTTCCAGGTTGTAACTGGGCGTGACTGCCCACCTAGAGACTATATTTCCCAGGCTCCTT
>NW_005317168.1:0-1046 GCF_000412655.1 Myotis brandtii
CTAATATAAGACCTACATTTTACATGAAATTTAGAAATTAACACCTAAATCTAGAGTAATCAACTGGTACCTGTCCCAAGACATTTTTATTGATATAAGCCATTGAACCTCTCCATTTTTCTTTACTATTGAAATTACCTCAACAATCATAATAAGTTACCAAAGGGACTATTGTCAAGAAGCTAGCAAAATCCACAGCCTGATGCTCATACTGAATGCTGAGATGGAGAAGGCTTTGAGATCACGGGAAAGGAATAAGTGAGAAATGGAAAAACACAGGGCTAGCGAGTTAGCCAGTCCAGCAGCAAATTCCAGTTCTGGACATGAGTCAGTCTCCAAGGTAACAGGATGGGAGCACAGCTTCAGCTGTTTGCCTGCAAAAGGAATGCTTGACCTTAAATAGACGATATCCAGGCACAAGAGAGGGAGCGGGCAGGAATCAGGTCAGAACAAAGGCTGGGTCTCCCCTGTGGGCTGAGACCCGGGAGAAAACTGAGGACCCAGGTGACTCAGGCAGAAGCAGCAGTACAAGTGGCGTGGCCTTCACAGACCAATGGAAAAGAAGATGGCAAGTGACCATTGATGAAAAACCCAAGGTTTTATTAATTAACAGTAAGTACAATGTTAGCTGTAAGTGATGGAGAGTATTAAGATGCTAGAGTAAGATGATGCCTGCCCCTGTTCACCATGGAGGGAGGTGACACTCTGCCAGGCCAGGTCACTGGCTTTGAATGGCCAAGCAGCCTGCCTGAGACTGTCAACTAGGATTGGATTCTGCTGCTCAACACTGGACTCATGCTGTCTTTTTAAATTGTAGGATATTTTTTTAGAGATAAGCAAACAAAATGCAAATAAAAATCACTCCAAATTCCACTCCCAGAAATGGTCACTATTCATACTTTGGTCTTACCCTGTATTTTAATATATAAACATATGTACACACCCATATAATACATATGTGCCATACTGTACATACTGTATGACCTTCAGGCAAGTTATCTAGCCTCCATTAACCTGATTTTACTCACCTGATAAATGAAGAGAAT
>NW_005317169.1:0-1046 GCF_000412655.1 Myotis brandtii
GGGGTTGTTATTCGGGAACTGGGAAATGTCTTTCCGTTTGATGAGTAGGCATTAGCATCCTCAAGTAACATTTAGCAAGTGCCCACACAAGCATGTGGAGACCGGAATATCGTTTGTTATGTGTGTATATTAATTAGTGCTTAAATGTTAATAGCAAGTGTCTTAGGAGCACCTCAAAAGAGGATGCCAAGTAAGCATCTGACGCCAACTGGAGAGCAGTCCTGTGATTATAATCAGCTCAGAGGCTCGGAGCTGCTTCCTGTGTTCTGGGATCATTTTTACTCTCCCACGGGCACTATTTAAAATACCAACAAGCACATGTAATGCCACAGAGTGAAGCACCTTCTGTCTATCCAGAGGCCCCTACCAGGAGACATTTCTTCCTGCCTCTGAAGGCACCACACAGCCTGAGGGCACATCAGGGATGGTACAGTCGGTCGGTGAGACCGTGTGTAGGGGCTGTCTGTGTGGCCAGATCTGCTTTCACAGAGGATCCAGAGCTCCCAGTTTTGCTGAACCAGTAGATGATCACAGGAAATTGGTTATTCAGGCTGGTATGTGGATGGGGATCAAGACGATGGACTTCTTTTTCCATTTTTGCTAATTACTGAGTCTTGTGATTTGTGTTGTAATTACCTCTGTAAAATGAGAAATGGATTAGAGTCTCTCTAGTTCCAAAACAAATAATAAATACACCGCACCCCGGAGTTTGAATGTTGATGTAGAAAAATTGCAAAATACCCTGTTTCTCAGTGTGAGCTGCCGTAGCAAAGCTGAAATGATACCGAGGCTTTGTGATTCATCAGCTCTATAAGAAGCTGGAGGAATGTCATCCTCCACATATGGTCATTGCCTGTGTGACTAGAGGGTTCAGAGAATTAGGAAGAAGCAAGTTGCAGGCTCCTCCCAGGAACCTGGCCCCGCCCACTGCACCCGGTCTCAACTCTGCTTTCTTTCATGAGCTGGTTTGTGCACCGAGTTTACAAGTGAACCTTGGGGACACGGGTTCTTTTGTAAACTGATGCTGCCTCCTGTCCAAGCAGAAT
>NW_005317170.1:0-1046 GCF_000412655.1 Myotis brandtii
TGGTTTTCTGTTTGCACAGCAAAGTCCAAGTTGCACAACTTTACACTCATGACCCTCCAAAGCATGCTTCTAACCCCGTTTTCCAACCTTATCTGTCATGACTCTCCCAAAGCCTCCATTCTTGGCCAGTTGTTTTCTTTTGTTTCTCCCAAACACGTCCTCTACTCTCCCCAACGGACCCATTTTGTTACCCTCACCCCCTCGCTGCAAGGCCCTTCTCACACCTCTGTGTTCCAAAACCTTCCAACTCACTGACACCCAACTCAACTGCCATCAGGGGAGAGTCTTCCCAGACTTCCTGTGCTCTCCTGTCGGTGACTTCACTTATCATGGCATCAAATCCTCTTTAAATTCTTTTACATGGACTCCTGAATTTTCAAAAGGTTTGCCTCTTCTCTCTACCACTAAATGGTACATGTCCTGAGAGTAAGGTCTCTTTACTGTGTCTCCCACATGCTCAACATAATGTTGTGCATTTAGTAAAAACTTAGTAAATATCTAATAAGTAAATATACTCACGAGGTTAAGACGGTTCTTGTCTGCAATAGCTTTTAAGTGAGGACATGCTGCCCACACTGGTTCCGGAAAGGATTCTAGCAGCTTGCAGGGCTGCATCAGATGCAAGTTAGCAAGTACACTAGGAGTTGTTGTTTCCTCCTAGCGCGTGCACAACGCAGTTGTAGTGACTGCAAAGGTTTACACAGATAAGACAGATTCTTGCATCCCTGTACTCAGGAAGTTCACAATCTAGTAAGCCCTCAGGCAGAGGGGCCAGCATGAGGGAGAAAGGCAGGTGTATGTTTGGAATAATAGTGAAGGTTGTGAGTATAAAGGGAAAGGGCTCCCTCAGGCATCTGAGGATATTAATTTTGTTATCTCTAGAGCCAATGAAGCACCGCCCTTCATATCCTTTGGACGTAGACAGACAAAAATTTCACTCTATATGTTCCAGGGATTTGAAAGCCAACCGGAATCCCATTTGCTTTTTAAAATCTTAAATGTTTATTATATTAATAGATATAAATAATTGGTGTTAGAATAAAAAA
>NW_005317171.1:0-1046 GCF_000412655.1 Myotis brandtii
TCCCCACTTCACTGGCTGGGGTCCCTGTGACTGGCCTCCAAGGGCCCTGCAGGGGAAGGAGAAGTCAGGCCGTTCCCACTGTCACATTCTGGGGGGCTGTTTGCTGAGCCCCCCAGTGCAGTTCAAGGACGTTGCCTGTGTCTGTCTCCTGTCCTGCCCAGTAACCCTGCTCAGCACTGTGTCTGCTGCCACGGACACGTGTTACATGGAGACAGTGTCCCCCTGCTTTCACTGTCCTTTGACAGATGAGCCTATTGAAAAATCATGGAAAGGTTTTCAATATTTTAGTCCAAATGAGTCCCTGTCAAACGGGGGAATTTCATTCCTTTGGAATCAAATCAAACCGAGAATAAAACCAACACATAATCAACGAGGCCGGATCCTGGCTAGAGGTGGAGAAGCGGCTGTCGCGTTTCTCTCTCTGGCGGCGTGATTTGATCAGCACCTCTTGAGGGCTGAATTTGTCTCGGTGGCTTCTCTCTGCTTTTGTCCTGGAGCATTTGCCACCCAGAGAAAACTGCCTCCCTAAGAAGGAGGCTGAGGAGTCGGCGTTATTCTATCATTTGCGCAACCGGAATACACCGGAGAAGCAGTGACACTGAAGTCGTGTCGCACCTGAGACCACACAGATGCGTGGGTGGGCCGGGACCCGTGCTGGTCACGCCTTCAGCAATCAGAACACGCTCTGAACAAATACTTCAGTGACAACCTGGTCCCTGCCTCCCTGCCTCCCACCGTGAGGTCTGAGCCAGAGGGCGAACGGAGCTAAAAATGGGGATGTCAGGAGATTCTCAATCAAAATGACAGCAGCTCCCCGAGCCCCACTCCGCCCAGTGCCAGACGTACCTCTCCTGCTCTTCATGCATCCACACCTTTCATCTTCCTAGGAAGTTGTTTATTGAGGCATAGTGTCCCTTGAGGAACTGGTGGCTTATGGGAAGTCACCTGCCCCAAATCATCAGGCTAGCCTGTGCTAGGACCAGGATTTGAACTCTGCAGTCTGCACTGAACTCTGCCCTCCCCGCCCCCCCCCCCTTTTTTTTTGG
>NW_005317172.1:0-1046 GCF_000412655.1 Myotis brandtii
AACTTGTATGTATATATGCATAACTCATGGACATAGACGATAGGGTGGTGAAGGCCTAGGGTGGGGATAGGAAGTCAGCTAGAAGTGGTCAATGGGGAAACAAAGGGGACATATGCAATCCTTTCAACAATAAAGTTTTAATAATAATTAAATAACAATATACATTCATATTATTAAGGATTTTCCAAATATAAATTTATTTCTCATTAAATATTCAACACTTATGAAAAAAGGGAAGTGAAGAGTATATGTATGGATATGTATATATCCTATAAAAAATAAATGATCCTCAGAAGTAAGCATCAGTTTACTATTTTTCAATAAACAAATTAAGGCTAAATATATAAGTGGTAAAATGTACATGTATTATATGAAAATAATGTAAATTATAACTATGTCCACTTTATTAAATAGAAATCAATGTACCTTTTGTAATCTGACTAAAACTATGCAAATTATTATTTGGTGCCCTCCGACAGCTCCTTAAGTCTTCCCTTCCTAAATAAAAGCTGAATGTGCCTTGTGTGCATGTATCAAAGTTATTGATTATCATTAATTATATGTAAATGAAAGGTACATTATAAGTAAAATGGTGCATAGCTAATTTTAGTCAGGCAAAGTCCCCCACACACACTTTAATCTAACATTAAAAGAAAATGAAAGAAGTGAAGTATTATTTAGCAAGTGCAAAATACATTTTTAAAAATCACAACCTTAATTAAAAGTCAGAATAAAACAAAATATGAATAAAACTGCCAAAGGTATTAGTAAAATAAAGTCAGGGGTTATTGTTCTCTTAGTTACAGGCATTCTTTATTTTATTAAGCAAAATAAATTAGTAAGTATTATTTAATTGTTGTTTTTAATCAAATAGTATATTTATACATAATCTGATAAAAGTTCAGCAATAGCATTCTGAGCATAAAATAAAGAAATAAATGTTTGTCATTAATATTATTGTTATCATTATGGTTAGAACCATTAACATTATGTAGGTCTTTAAGGTGTTATATTAGTTATGAATATTTGTAAAACAAATATTACAA
>NW_005317173.1:0-1047 GCF_000412655.1 Myotis brandtii
ACCAGGAGGTGGAATCACTGAGGTCCATCTCTAAACCCTGACATTCTTTATGATGCAGCAACACCCTCCCTCCCAGGAAGGTGTGGGTAAGACCAGATCTTCCTGCGGCTTTCATAACGTTCCTCCGGTTCTCTGGGTTGAGGTGATTTCTGGAATAAGAACCCTAAGGGCAAACTCATTTTCTATTTAATTCCCCCCAAAACTCTGTGAAACAGGTTCTCTACTTATCATCCCCATTTCACAGTTTTGGACACTGAGGCCTAGAGAGGTTGACTAAGGTCACGGTCAGCATAGGCTGAGTCAGATTTCACACCCAGAGCTTATGTTACTAATACCTCCTGGAGCCGGGCCCAGCCCAGGCTTGAGCTAAAATGTTTCCTCTGCAGCAGGGCGTTGGGGCCGCTAATGTCTCCCCTTCAGAGAAGCACTTGGCAGTACCCAGGCAGCTGCCCTTCCTCCCACAGGGAGCCACTCTCTCCTGCCCAGCTTCCGTCCCATTGGTCGGGACTTGCATCCCAGGGACTTTCTTAGAGACTGGAAGTCCTTTAAATAGTCTAGCTTACCTTGAGCTGGTGGTGTTAGTGGCTGAGCAAACCAGTGTGTGCCTGCTTGAGGGAGTGATAACAGAGTCTGATAAGTCCGAACAAGGAGTGATTTTTTGTGTGAACCGGCATATTAGGGCTTAGCTATGAAACTGCCCTTTTCTGTAACTGTCAGCAGCAAGGGGAAAACTTCTGGACCACAGATGTATGAAATGCTTCGGACTTAGATAAGACGATTTAGAGTTCAAGCTTCAGTTTCCGATCTGCCTGTCATCAAGAAGCTGGACAAAGACTGACCCATCTCAGCAATTTGCCAGCATTTGAATGAGACAAATGAACAATTTATTGGGCTCCGGGGTCTGAGGACAGGAGGGGGACTGATGAGCCTGGAGCGGTGTCCGAGAAGGCACTGCCATTCTTGCCAGGGAGGGACCGGGAAAAACACTGGATGCCCTGGCCTGGTGTTTCTTCCTGAAGAGTCCGGTGCAAACAGTCATGTGTGTCT
>NW_005317174.1:0-1047 GCF_000412655.1 Myotis brandtii
ACCTTACTAACTATGATACCTAGAGCATCATTTGATCTCTCTGACCTCATAATCTGTAAAACAGAAATAATAGTAGTAACCCCTAATAGTATTGTGGAGATGAAATGATGACATAGATATAAAATGTTTAATATTGTGTCTAGCAAAAAGTTCTTAATAATTGTAGCTAACACCTTACAAAATAAAAAGCTCTACCTCGATGGTTCTCCTCTTATTATATTCCATCTTTGATTTTCTCCTGTGCAATGATTCAGGTACATAATGCTTTTCTGTTCTGAGCTATAATGAGTTGGGTGACAATGACCACACATTGTTTAGCCTCAGAATAGTTACAGTGGGTGTTGTTTTGAAAAATATTGTTATTGTTATACAATTTTACCAATGTACAACATTATATTTTCTATTTCCTTTTCTTTTTTTCATAAAAGGAAACATAAGCTAGAACCAGAGCTTGTCTGGCATTTTTTTGAAATATATAACCCATGTGTTTACTATTGTGTAGAACAGCTGTAATTTGACTATAGTTGACTAATTCTGATCATGTTTGGTTTATTTCCTTCAAGAGCAGTCACAAATAATTTACTTATTTGCTTTTTATATAATTTTATAAATTGTCCTCAGAAAGCCATTATGTGTGGAAACTTTTCCTTCCTTTTACCTTCATTATTGTTTAAAAAGCAATTGCATCATTCAAAGTGGTTATTGAGTCTATAATATAATACATTCATTATTATGTCTCAGAAAATGTTGAAATTCAGAAGTAAATGAACTGCTTTGAATCATCTTTTCATAGCAATTTTAGTGTATGTACTTATAAAGATCTACTAATGTTTCTGATACTGTAAATATGTAACGTGACAAATAATATTATTTCAACATTAAGAGAAAGGAAAAGGAAAGGACTTATTAAATCAGAATGTCACTGGAGACTGCTGAAAAAAGAATATATGCAGGCATCATTTTAGGATATTGTTTTATCTCTAACATCTTCATTCTTTTCCTTGATTGTATTTTTTAAAAATATTTTTTATTGATTTAAGAGAGGAA
>NW_005317175.1:0-1047 GCF_000412655.1 Myotis brandtii
GTCCAGCCTTAGATCATCTGCATCTGAATCTCTGAGGTTAGGGCCTGGCCACCCATGCCTCCTGATTCTGAGGCACAGGAAAACTGAACCCTTTGGGCAAAATATTCTGCTTCTTTGGCCAACTGCTAGCACCTTCTTTCCTCTTTCTGTTTCTGGGCACTGGGGGGTGCTGTTGGATAGTCTAAAAACTAGTATTTCCCTCACCCCAGGAATAACATTTCTTCCCCGCCCCCTGCAATTTTTTGTGTGTATCTCCTCTCAAGAACTGGGCGGAGAACTTTCTGAGGTGGACAACGGCCTGAGCTAACCTTTCGAATGTTAACCATCGATGTTTAAGTAGGTAGATGCATAAAGTGTCTGGTGAGCCTGCAGTTTCATTTTGTTTCCAGCCTTCCTCCAGGAGTTGTTAGTCTGTGTTCAGGAAGAAGAGGTTTGCAAGGATCCATGTGGGGTGTGGTAGGAATAATGGGTCCCCACAGGTGCCCACATCCTGATCCCCAGAACCTGTGACTATGTTACCTTACACGGAAAGGGGGCTTTGCAGATGTGACTAAATAGGGAGACTGTACTGGATTATCCTGGTGGACTCACGGTAATCAGAAGGGTCGTTAAAAACTGGAAGAAGGAGCAGAAGGTTAGACCAGAAATGAAGATGTGAGGATGGAAGTGGGAGCCATAGTCAGATGCTCTGGAAGGGGCCTCAAGTCATGGAGGAAGGCAGCTTGCAGAAGCGGGAAGTGGGTTTTCCCCCAGAGCTTCCAAAAGGAACACAGCCACACTGACGCCTTGATTCTACCTATTTTGGACGTCTGACCTCCAGATCTGTAAGATAATAGTGCGTGTTGTTTTAACCTCTAGTCTGTGGTAATTTGTTACAGCAGCAACATGAAACTAACACATGAAGAATACCCGAGGCACCCCCTATGGCAAACATTACTGCTTGGCTACCTAATGACTATTCCTAACACCCTCCTCTCTTGCCTTTTCCCCAAGTGCTCATACTCCCAGACTCCTCTGTACTCAGGGATGACCATGCAACCTAGTGAG
>NW_005317176.1:0-1047 GCF_000412655.1 Myotis brandtii
AAAAAAATCAATAAAATATATTTTAAAAAAGACTAATATTCCATTATATGTACATGCCATATTTTGTTTATCCTCTCATCAGTTAATGGACACGTGGGTTGCTTCCACCATTTGGTTATTGTGAATAGTGCTGCTATGAACATGAGGATACAAATATCTCTTCAAGTCCCTACTTTCAATTCCTTTGAGTATATACCCAGAAATGGAATTGTTAAGATCATGTGGTAATTCTATTTTTAAAGTTTTAAGGACTCTCCATATGTTTCCCAGAGTGATGGAGAGCTATTTTAAAATCACCTGACATTGAGATGCACTTATTCATTCATTCCTTCACTCTCATTCTTTCAACAAACATTCCTGAGGATTTGCCTTATGTAATGACAATGCCTGGCTCAGTGGAGTTTATAATTAAGACTAATTTGATGGTATAAAAGGGACCTATAAAATAAATATACCATGTAGTACTCCCAAGCCAGAACAAGGCTTGACTTCAGGGATTCAACACAATTTTTAAAAATGTTGCTCATCAGAAGAGAAGTTGGTCTATTTGGAAGCACAGAGAAAGGGGGACCATGGGGGTAACCATCAGGAGTCCTATTCACATACGGCTCAGGAATAGAGTTCTAGCATTATAGACGCATTGATGAGATTATCCCAAGAAGAGCAGAGTGTGTCTAAATAGCTATGCGGAGGGACGCTTATTTAGCTTGTTCTTCTGATTCTCTTGGTTCTAATTATATGTTCCTTAAACTGTGTTCTGATTGCAATTTGGCTTCTCTGCCTACAAAGAGAGAATGTTTTTGGTCATGCCAACCTCAGCATTGTGGTCTTTGAGAGCTTAAATATTTCTCATCATAAATTAATAATTTGGCATCTTGGTTTTGAACATTAGGCTTATTGAGCTCTAATGAATGTCGGTGCAATTCTAAAATATTTTGTTGCTACTGCTGTGCTGGCCAAGTCAGATTTCTAAGCCTTTTAGACCATAGACCAGAGCCAGGCCATAGATGTCTCCAAACCTCAGTTTCCTTATCTGACAATGGAAAT
>NW_005317177.1:0-1047 GCF_000412655.1 Myotis brandtii
TCCTCCTTCCTACCAAGGTGAAAGCACTCTGGAGTAATTAAAAGATGTTAGAGCAATTCAAATAAAAATCGGGTGGATTAGGACCTGAAGAGCTACACATAAGCAATTTCTAAAGATCCTCTTTTCTACAGAAATCCTCTCCTGCCCTTCAGCTTAGCTGTGGATGGAGTGAGAAACACAAAAGTCACCGGGAGGGAGAACATCAGGGGCACATGGTTGCTCACTCAGAGGCTGGGGTGAGTCAGGCGACAAGCAAAGGAAGACCAGCAGGAGAGAGACCCAGAAGGCAGACCCGCTGCTGGCAGAACTGCAAGGGCCTGGCACCCCGGCCCACCTCTCCCACCTCCCTGAACCCAGGCAGGGGCTCGCTCCCCAGCCCAGACCTTGGAGGGTTCAGGCAGTGCCCAAAACAAACACTTGAACTTTATACTCAGAAGAGGGAAAAAATATCTTTCCAGTACACCTCCCCCATTTGGCTTCCCTTTCCTTTCTGGTCTCTCCCACAACCAGGACTGGCAGAACTAGCCAGCCCCGGTCCCTGGGAGGAAGGTGACCGACCGCTGCTGCTCTGCGTGAATCTCCTCCTGGCCAGGTTCCAGACACTGCCACACCCGTCACAACTGACTCACAGTCCTTACAATAACCTGTGGTTGGGTGGTACCATTATCTCCATTTTGCAAATAGGACCATGGAGGCTTAAGAGGACGGATGTGCCCAAGGCCTGCGGGTGGGTCAGAGGCTGAGTGAGGTGGGTCGGTCTGATTCAAAGCCAATTAAGCCAAGAAAGCAGGAGGAGGAAGAACCTTGGATAAGAACAGTGAAAGCTGCCCAGACCCTCAGGTGCAGGCATGGCTGGCTTTTGGAGGCTAAGTTGTTTTGACATACAGTATTCAACCTGAATTTTGGAGGGTGAAGTACTAATCACACCAGGACCACAGAGAATTCGTGTAACAATTAGAAACTGTATGCCCAGCATTAAGGAAATAAATACATTCAGATCTTAAAAGGGCCTGTAGCCCTAGCTGGTTTGGCTCAGTGGATAGAGCG
>NW_005317178.1:0-1047 GCF_000412655.1 Myotis brandtii
AAAAAAATTAAAATCAGTTCCAAATAGCTACATAATCTGTGTCAAAGAGATGATTTCCACTTGGGCTTCTATCTGTATATATTATTACTAGTTATTCTTTGCACCCAGATAAGGGAGTGAGCAAAGCACTGCTTTCCCTCCCAATCAAAAGGCTTAGAAATTGCTGGTGCAATGTCTGCATGAAAGAGCCAGTGACATTTTGTGTTGCTTCTTGAAAAAGATATTTTAAAAATTTATCTTAAAAGGAACTGGCCAGTAAGTTCACTCCAGGACAAGTTTTTGATTTTTTGAGAATAAACTTGGGTAAGACCATAACAGAGACTGTTTAGTTTGGACAGACAAATTGCCAACATGCCCATAAAAAGGAGAATCAACTGAGTATTTTTCTTTCTGCTCTTATTTTTAGATTTTTTTTCAAAAGATAGTCACACAAACAGTTTGAAAGAATCCATGTGATGTGCTGATAAGACAGGAACACCTCAAAGACATTTTGTGTCACTGACTGAAATGGTCCAGGGAGTTTGCAGTGACAGATGCATGCATGGTGGCTCTAACTGATTACAAACGTCATCAGAAAATAGGACAGGTGAGGCATTTGCTGAGCGTCCTCTGTGTCTGCTATGTGCCAAATGTCCTATCTAGGGAGTGGACACTCATGATCTCATTCAGTCCTCCAATCGCCCCTTGAGGTAGGTATTATCTCCATTCACCAAGAAAGGAAGAGGAGCTGAGGACGATGAATGAATGGGACAGCAGGGCAAGGGGCAGGGTGAGATACCTGTCGGAGAATGAAGCTGAAACTACTCTTTGTCCAAAATGCATTTGAGTCAATGAATAAAAGAATCTTGGAGTGTAATAAGAGAAGAAATAGATTATATAAGGACTCTATGGGCCCTGTATTCATTCCCACCCTAGGAAATTGGAAGCTGATGTTTCATGTGAGTCTAAAGCTTCAGTCAAGGTCCATTCCAATATCCAAGGATCTGGTGAAGAAGTATCATCACCCCTCCTCCTCCACAGCTGTTGGTAGAAAGCTGGGTATGTGCA
>NW_005317179.1:0-1047 GCF_000412655.1 Myotis brandtii
TGGTCAGCAAATGTCCCAAAGCTCCCCAGGATCCATCTCCACCTGCCTCACCCTGCTCATCAGTTACTGGGCTTAGACACTGAAAAGGCTTAGTCTCTGAAAGAGCCTCTGGTGGAATCAGAAATATGGGATTACTAGATTTCCATGAGGGGGGAAAGGAGGTTCCGTTCAGGGAAGATGGTGGGTGTGTTTCCCCACCCTGAGCCACCTGTCTGAGTCTGCACTGAATTTTTCCCTGACCTCAGCAGGGAAGAGGCCCTAGTAGTCAGGGGGATGGAGCCTATGAAGCCCAGGGGTTAGGTCTGCTGGAGGCTGGTAATGGGAGGGATGTTTCTATTTTATTTCCCATGAGGTTCCCTGGAAAGTGGGGGGAATGGCCACATCCCAAAGCAAGTCACTGACAACCCCTGAGCCTGTCCAGATTTCTAAGCCCCAGCCTATGCTGCTGCCTCCTCAGCAGGGCTTAAATGCTGGGTGGGGTGAGGAGGTTTCCAGAGGGCTGGGTCAGAAGAATGCTGGAGGGTGGGGTAATTCCTTTTCCCCAGGCTGATGCCACTTAAAGTGGATTGATTGTTCCTCCTAAGAAAAAAGGCTGCTGTTATATCAAAGGATGGTCTAGTACTGGGCTCCTGGTGGCTGCTCCCACATGCCTCTCCCCAATGCCAGCCACCCTAGACTCCCCTCAGACAACTCCAGTCCTCACTGCCCTCCCTCTGCTGGCATCTGGGTGAGTGTCTACAAACAAAAGTTTTGCACAGTTGGACCTTTAAGTGGATGGCTTTAACTCCAGCAGACTCCACCTCTCTTTGGTAGATAATAACCCCATCACCTTTCACAGCTGGACGCTACATGGGTGCCTATTCCTAGCTCTAGGAGCTCCAGGCTGGTGAACCAGTCTGGGGACTAGGATTCTCACCTCTCAGGGGGAACCTCCTGCAGCCAAGGTATCCCTCAGTACCCTCAGCCTGCTACCCCGTTTGAGACTCTGCCCTTCCTACCAGTCTCAATGCGGCTTTTGCAGTCCTTGGTTAAAAGTCTCCTCTTCAG
>NW_005317180.1:0-1047 GCF_000412655.1 Myotis brandtii
TCTATCTATCTATCTATCTATCTATCATCTATTTATAGTATCAGGGAGGCCAGAATATCATTCAAAATAAATGAATTAATAAAAATAGAGGCATAGATTTGCTAAAATAAAACTGATAGAAAAGTCGTAATGTGCAAACTGAATTAAAAAAAGCTAAAACTATTATTTTCAGACAAAGCAACTATCAGAACAAAAAAATTACCAGAAATAAAAAGGGATATCATACAATAATAAAGGGGTCAGCTCTCCAAGAATCATAAAAACTGTAAATGTATACAAAGTAGTCATTGAGCTTCAATATAATGTAGCAAAATGTAATAGACCTGAAAGGAAAAATAGGTCTATTAATAATTATAATTACACTTATAATACCTCTCCCTCTCAGTAATTGATAAAACATATATATAAATATATAGAAAAATCTCTCTGCCCATGAAGATTTCATACTCTCATTTACTCAGACATAAATTCTCATCATATTTAATTTCTATTTTTCCAGTATTTCATCTCTATATAACGTGTAAATATTATGTGAACCTATTCTTACTTAGAGGAATAGGTGTAATCTCTCAGAATTGTATAACCTTGGAAGCCACACCTGCATATTGGGGGTAGGGGGTGACACATACTACTCATGTCTGTTAAAGATAAACAACCCATAGATGTGTTCATTAGCAATTACTAAAAAATAATGCTTTAGTTTGAAAGAAAAGCACAGGTTTCTCTCAATCTATTTTATCAAAATTATCATGTGGAGATAATGATTATAAAAATGGTACTACATCTTTCTCATGGAACAATTGGTGGAATCTGAAGAAAACATCACAGAAACCACACTAAAGCTAAAATTGAAAGAAGTGCCTGTATTCCAGGTCACTTTAAACTGCTGTGTTGACATCAGCAATGTGTTCACATGAGATATGGAAGGCTTCCTCAGCTATCTTTAATAACATGTCCTGCAAGACAGGAACACTGCCACCGTATTTTTCTTAACTGTATTCACCAAGAGGAACAGAGACAAAATATTGGATGGAGCTGTTTTATTTA
>NW_005317181.1:0-1047 GCF_000412655.1 Myotis brandtii
TAGGAATGTTCTTGATACTCTTCTAAATCTGTACACAAAAGCAAAAAATAAAAACATTTTAAAGGGTGATGTTTTGGCCATTCAGATGATGGCACATTGTGAATATGTTTGGCTATTTGGTAATTTATACATCGTTTAAGAAGGAGAGAAAAGGTTTTTGTGTTTTTGTTCTCACTTTTTCATATTTATCAAATCCTCTCTTACCTCCTACACAGACTAAATATCTCTTCAGATGAAAAATCCTTAAGTAATATGTCAGTATCTTCTCAAAGAAATGTAAAACGGAAACAAGTCATAGTCTTTTATTATTTAAAGGCTTCTTTGTTTATGAATTCAGTTATCATATTTTTGTAGAAGGCCTAATGAGTAATGTTATGAACTATTCTAGGTCCTGGGATTCATGGGAACACCACCTGCCCTAGAAAGTAGGTTGGAGGAGGAGGGTGTGAGGCACAATTTCAATGAAGTAAAAACCACTAGTACCCAGTCTAATGGGTGCAGAGAACAGCAGGGGGAGTGAAATATTGAATAAGATTTTAAGGACACGTATGTGTTTGGCTGGGGAAATACAAGAAGGGGTCTAGGCATGTGCAAACGATTGGGAACTAGAAAGAACATGAGACTTTCTGGGGACGGCCAGTGGTTCAACCTGGCCAGAGACCGGGGGTGTGTGTGATAGAAAGAGAGGAAGCTGTAAAGGCGGGCAGAGGGAATAAGACCCTTTAAACCCTCATTCGTGTTACTTAAGGAGTTGGACGGCTTTTTCATGCTGAGAAACAGATATTGCCAGATTTCATGTCTCTTGTGGAAGGCGCCCTGTGTGGGTTTGCCTCAGTCAAAGCTGTGAGCAGCGGGAGCTGGGACTCGTTTGAGTTAACAGTCTCGCTACGAGTTGATGGAAACCTGTGCCCCGTTCCCGGTGGTGGGCGGGGAGGGTGCAGATTTGAAAGCTCTAGAACCTGGGCGGCAGCGGAGGATGTGAATGAAGGTGAAGGAGAGGGAGGGCTCGGGCTGATGGACTGACGTGCTGTGAGCCTTCACAAGCAG
>NW_005317182.1:0-1047 GCF_000412655.1 Myotis brandtii
GATAGATGCTTAAATTTAAGAAAGAAAAGGCAGTGGGGGCGAGCTAGCTGTATTCAAACATGTCAGAGTTTTTCTATAGAAAGAGATGGTTTGTATAATTAAGCTCCAGGAAATGACTGGTAGATGAAAAACAGATTTTAATGCTAGAGCTAACAGTAATGGCAGCAAACGGTCACTGGAGTAATTTAACTGCACTTAATGAAGTCAAAGAAGAGATAGAACACATTTTAAATGAACTGTAGTTTCTCAAATATTAGTTCATTAAACCTTACCATTCATTCATTCAAAGAACTAAGTCCCATTATTGGAAATACTAAATGCTTTCTTATTCAGAAATAAGACATTTTTATGATATCTGGTAGTTATATTTACCATTTATGAATTTAGAATTTTAAGAATGGAAATAATGTTGTTAGCAGAAAATTGTGTTTCTTTGAAAATTGGAACCAACAAACAGTAGAAAACCTCAGTTTCATGTTAACATGACCCTCAAAAGCACAAAAATTGCAAGGAAGCATATATAGGAAGATACATTTAGAAATGCAATCAGAGATAGGTTAAGCTTCATGAATACCAGGCTAAGGCATTTGACATATTTTCCATCCAGCACTTCAGATACGGAAATTCATTAGGAAACTGGGATATATTTTATTGATAATATTGACTGAAATTGTAAATCATGAAAATGGAATCTATTATATGAGTACAAATATATAAATACTGGTTACTTATGCCCCCAAAGTATAATAAATCAAATGGATTGTGAGGCATTGTTAAAGATTTGTAGGTGAGTCTTTTTCTTTAGTTGTTAATTAGAGGAGGGAAAAAAAAGAAAGAAAATGCATGCAAAAAGGATTTATAAATCTATAGAATGTATCTGCAAGGATTTTTATTTAGCTGAAGTTAATGGAAAGATAAGATGTGCATAAATAGTTAAATTTTCAGGTAAATAAAGTAAGTCCCAATTAAATTATTTTATAATATTTTAAATTATTATTTTTATTAATTGATTTTTTTTTAGAGAGAGAGAGGAAGGGAGGGAGAGAA
>NW_005317183.1:0-1047 GCF_000412655.1 Myotis brandtii
CAAGAGATGCTGGGAGCCGGCATACAGCATTCCCAATCTCCTCTGGTGCCCATCTCTGATCAAACAGATAACAGGTGTCCACACTGCCCATACCTCCACCCAAGCCCACTGTGCAGTAGAAGAGCTGGATTCCAGCCACCAGAGCAGGACAGACCTGTGAAATCTCATCTGGCCTGGAGCCCTGGGTCTGAGTTACCCTCTCCCCAAGGACCATGGTAGGGTTGGGGAGTCCTCACTGTCAGCATCTCAAAGTGAGGGCAGAGACCAGGTCTGGCTAGTTCACCTCTGAAACAACACCTAATATATAGTAGGTGCTCAGAACACATTTTTGTGTTTATTTAACTGGACACCCACCAACCTCAAGCAATATTACAGAAAACTCAGCCACTCAATCCTGAAATGAACAAAGTGATGCTGGTGGCAGGTGGCAATTTCTGGCTCACACAGGGTCAGAAGGGGATGCAGCCAATCTCTGACCCTCCAAAACCTAGCTCATTCCCAGGCAGGAAGCCAGTCCACCACCTGCCCATCCACATCAGAGCAGCTGGCATGTAGTGAGGCCTCACTGAGTGCCTGGCGCCTTGCTAAGCACTGTGTTCACACGATTCCATTAAGTCCTCACCACTACCATTGGGTGCTGTCATTACCCCCATTTTACAGTTGAGGAACCTGAAGCTCACAGGGGAGTGGAATCCAAGTCAGTTTGGTCCCAAAGCCCAAGCCCCTGACCACGGATTTAGGCTGCCCAACTACCACGGCCCTGGCACAGGGGACCCACAAGCACCAAGGACAGAAACCTCCAGAACCAGGAACTAACCTAACCCCGGGGCATGCAGCCAGAACCCCAGGCCCTGGGCTTGACCTGGGTCCAAAGTTTGGCCGGGTTTCCCCTTATCTTTCCCATTCACCGGATGAGAACTTGTCCCCTGCTTTTTGCCCTGGGCCCCCCAGGCCAACTCACCTGGAAAAAAGCCCTTGGAGGTGGACAAAAGCCCCCTTGAGTTTCTGGCCCAAAGTCATACTGGACTCTAGGAGTTGGGGGTGGGG
>NW_005317184.1:0-1047 GCF_000412655.1 Myotis brandtii
TTAGGGATGAAAATGTTTTTTATTCCAGTTTTACCTGTGTCATACTGTGTCTCCCCATGACCCAGTGTCTGCAGAATCACATTAAAAGGAAACACAAATCTCACTCCAGAAATGTTAAAATATCATCTTTGCTTTTCACCTTCTCAACAAGTCCAGCCATTTTTCTCTGTCCATGACATAGGAAGTTTACCTTAAATGCTTTCTAGGTATAATTCCTCTTTGTACAATTATACGTTCATGAAAGTCACACAGACACAAAATAAAATAAAAACTTCCCTGTTCCTTCATGCCATCTGCTCCTCTGTCACTCGCTCCTACCTTCCTCTAACCCTCACTTACACTCTCATGCACCATGTCCACCACATCTCCCTCTTCACAAACTCTCTACCCTATCAGCCCACACCATCCCCTTGTCCTACAGTCTCACAGGCAGTCTCCTGTAAGGATTTGGGCCTGCAGTGCTGAGGCCAATAGATGATCTTTTAAACAAGAATTTGTAAGTTCAGTGGGGAGAGGCTGTGAATTCTGGTATATCACTAATTTTTTTCTATTGCATTGCTGTTGTGAGAATAACATTGTGAAGATATTGGGAATCAAGGGTGAAACAATAAGGAGGGGAAATAGAGAGCTCTTGGTACATAGGAAAAATGTATGCTAGCATCAAATTTTGCAACAGGCAGTGGAATAGCCTCACTGCCTTGTTCATTGCTTATGTGGTGCCAGAAGTTTTACTTATTTATAAACTTTTATTATATTAAGAGTTTACTTGAAATGTTTAATTTTCATCTGATAAGGAGAAGCAAAGGTGATACATGAAGTTTAGTTTCAAAAAAAAATGACTAAAGGGAACATCCCAAAACTATAAGATAAACTGAGTTTCATATTTTATGGTCAAAAGCCATAACAAGAGAGTAGTTCTGAAGGTATGGCATGAAGAAGGTCTTCTTCAAAAGGGTGTTCATATTTACAGAAGGATGCATGGCCCTGAGAGAGGGCTTGATCCATAAGAATAAAGAGGATCAGAGACTGAAAGAGAGAGGGGTACAG
>NW_005317185.1:0-1047 GCF_000412655.1 Myotis brandtii
GGATAAGCAGCTTTGGTGCTGGCCTCTCAGGAAATAAGCTTCTGTCCCCAAATTAGCTTGTGTTGGTGCTTCCTGCTGCCTTTCATCTTTTGTGAAGCTTTTGAGTTTATTTCTTAAAATGTCTTTTGTCCAGTTCTCTTTGTTGTGTTTGAAGGAGGGTTGATCTGAAAGACGTGGCGTGTCATTGACCCGAACAGAAACTGTGGTGCCCGGCAGAGGAGTGGGATGTCGCACTCGGCTTAGACCAGCGACATTCCCCCGAGGCTGGCACACCGCTGAGCCCCAACAAAATCGGGGTTCTCCGAGAGAAGGAGGAGGGGAAACGGCTGCACTGCGGTCCCGGCCAGCCAGCCACAGGCTCATTATTGCTGAAACCACTGGTCAGGGCACGGGGGATGGTGGCCCGGAGGCCTGCCTGGGAAGTGTGCCTTTTTGCCTGTACTCTGGGATTTACTGACATTTTCTTCCAACAAGCATTTTATTTTTTTTTATTTTGAGACAATGACACACTCACAGAAGAGTTGGAAGTATGGTGCCAAGAGCTATTTATTTTCTGAGACATTTGAGAATAAATTGCAGACCTAATGTCCTAGCACCTTCCAATGTATGTATTTCTTATACACAAGGCCATTCTCCTGCATGACACAGCCATCAAAATCAGGAAATTAAAACCGATGCATTGCTGCCTTCTGATCCTCGGGCCCCATTCAAGCGTTGACAGCTGTCCCTATAACGTCTTTTACAGCCAAAAGGTTCAGTTGAGAATCACGCGCTGCATTTAGTTGCCAGGTCTCTGTCATGTGGAGCTTCCTTCACTCCAAAACCGTTCTTTGATCTTTCCTTGACTTTTATAACTTCAACATGTTTAAAGATTACAGGCCAGTTGTTTTGTACAATGTTACTCAATGTCTATTCATCTGGCAAGGATTACAAAGAAGTGATGCTGCGTCCTTCTTACTGCATCCTATCGGGTTGCAATATGTACCATTTCTGATGATGTTCACTTCCAACAAACATATTTTGAACATCCTATATAATAAAAGGCTG
>NW_005317186.1:0-1047 GCF_000412655.1 Myotis brandtii
CTCAGGTGAGAGGACAGCAGACAGACTTGGAAAGGCTGCACCCAGTTGGCCCTGCGACAGGGGTCTGATTCGCTCCCTCCCTGGGGCCGCAGTGTGGCCAAACCTGGAGGCCATGTTTACTTTCCACTCTTGTCTACTTTTCCTTCCCCGAAGCCTGGACAGTTTCTTGATCAGAATAAATGAATCCTAAAACATTACTAATTTGAAAACATTGATCAGGTCTGCCCCTATCACTTGTGTGACCTGAGGCAAGAATACAATGAAGGCCCACAACCCCTATGTCTACATATTTAGAAGTTATAAATCAAAGCTAACAAGCTACTGATTAATACATGTTGGGTTCTTCTATCTGATAAATATACCTTCAAAAGGGCCTGAAACACCAGGTGTAGGAATGTAGTGGTACAGGGAGAGCCAGCTCCTGGCCCACACTTCTGCTTTTCCCAGAGCCAGCCCTCCATCTGGGTTTCCTCCAGCCGCTAGTACATACCGTAGCTCACACAGCCAAACTCAGTCCACATTTCCCCACACCCCTTGGCCACTGCTGAGGCTTAAGGCTGTCCACAGCAGGGTACGCCCTCTGGAGGTCAGACAAGGGAAGAAGCCCATACAAAACCCAAGAATCAGTTCAGTGCCATTTGGGTGGAACATTCCAGGGACCCAGATCATGGTCCAGAAGGTTGGTTCTAAGCTCCAGGCTGGCATAAATCTTTGAGCCCACAGATTCCCCCTCTGATGGGGAGTTTCACAGCCTGAGCAAGGTCCTCTCAACCACAAACCCCAAAGCAGGAGCCCCACTGGCCTGGACCTAAGGGTGATACTGCCACTGTGAAAATTATTTAATTTGTATCCTAGCCACTTCAATTATGAGTCTAATCATTTTAAACGTAGTCCAGAAAAAGCTTACTAAATCTAAATTCCTGAGCCCTAACCCAGACCCATGAATCAGATTATATGGGGGGGAGGGGGGGGGGAATTTCCAGGAATCTACATGTGCGTGTTTTGTTTTTGTGGGTTTTTTTTAATCTTTATTTTTGAAAGTATTAC
>NW_005317187.1:0-1047 GCF_000412655.1 Myotis brandtii
CCACAGTGGACTGGCATTGAACTTGTAATATGCAACACTAAAAAGCAAAGGACAAAGGAAAGACACATACAGATTATTAAGAAAAAAAGGATTGTAACCCAAAAATTCTATACTCATTCAACTGTCAGAGCAAAGAGATATTCCAGGCTATGTAAGAAATCGGAGAGCATATCATCGTTCTATCTTGTCCAAGGACAATTCTTGAGAAAAATATTATAACCAAGCAAGGGAAGAAACAGAACAGAAATTTAATATGAGGGAAGAAGTAAAGAGGGAGGGTAATCAACCCTTGTTTCTCCATAAGTCTAAATGATTAAGGATAGATTATGAGAACGTGAATATAGTGCTAAATATTTTTGAAACAGAGGCATCATAATGTAGGGGATATTTTAATAAGTAATAAATTAACTCAGCAACACCTAAAAGTTGGATAGAGGGACTGGAAAGGGAGAGAGTAAACATTGTCCAAATGTCTCTTGGATAGTGGAGATGGGAATAGGAGAAGGGAAAATAAAAATATTCTAGAGTTCCCAACAGTAGAATTGGGTTCAGGGGATGTGGGGTAGAGAAATATTCTATCTTGGTAACACAATTAATAGAGTTGAATGTGTCTATGAGATCAGGGAAAGGGAAGCCACACTTAAAAAATATGAATGCATTAGGAAATCATTTCTTCTCCATTCAGAAGCATTCATTAGGAAATTTCACACATTTGCATGATCTTTCTTCACTTCTCCCTTATTTGTGTGATTTGGGGCTTAGGAGTAGAAGTAGAGAGGACAGCATTGTTTTTAAATCTGCAGAACATTATTGGTGGGTTTTGAGTGCAGTTTACAGATCATGTTGACTAAGCATTCTTTTTCTCCTAATATTTGACAATGAAATCATCATCTTTGCATGGCTTATATCGTCTCATTCAAGGGATATTTCAAGTGTCTCCTCCCAGATAAGACACCTCATCCAAGGTATCCAGTCAGACACTTTGCCACATCACCCTTTTTTGTTTTATGTACCTCATAACACTCATTACTAGCCATTTATTTGATT
>NW_005317188.1:0-1047 GCF_000412655.1 Myotis brandtii
GCAAAGAGATTAATATATGACAAAAGTCTAGAGGAGGTAACATTTGAAATGATAATTAAAGAGCAAGTTGTTACTAACTTTCAATGTTCTGGAAGTAGAACATTCTAGGAAGAGGAGACAGCAATTGCAAAATTCTGAAGGCAGAAATAAGCACTGTGTTTCTGGAAGAGAAATTAGGACAGTGATATCAGAGAATAAGACAGAGCTGGGAAACTTTACCCAATGTTGTGCTTTGCCTGGGAGAAAAGAGCTGGTCCTCCCTAGAGAGCAAATAGGAATCATATGATTAATACTCACACATGGACAGCGTGCATGTATTCCCTGTCCATGGCTTTCTTGCAAACAATATATGACCTGGCCCTAGGCTCAGAACCCAGCAACTTTTACACAATGTGTTAGCAAGAGAGAGTCTCAGATATATTATTGTCTTAAAATACAGATTTATAAAAAAATAACATCAAAGATGTCCTTCAACATTTAAACAAGACTTTTAAATATATTTTTTAAAGGCTAGTTTCAGGACTGGTCTAAGACGAGATTCATCTCAGGAAGAAAATGGAAATTCCACTTACTTCATGCCCTACTTTTCCAATCGAGGTAGGCAATACCAAAAAATTAATCACTGGGTGTCAGAGAAACTAAATATTCCACACAAATCACATTTGAAAATGGAAAGTCAAGGAAAAAAGCTGTAGTCTGAGATGGTATTTTTCTCAACACATTTGGGTAATATAGCAAATGGGGAACAACACCTCTTATACCTACAATGTCAACACTAGCAAAGCACACAAAGGTTGTCTATACAAACAAATTTCTCTTTACTAAGGTACCATGGGCCCAATTGTACCACAGAGGTGGCTATTTCCAGGATGTGAAATCTGCACTTTTTTTCAGGCCACCAGGAAAACTATTTAGAGCCAGCCTCAATTATGCAGCCCCAAATAGCCTCATTTGCTTCCCCTTTCTCTTCACTCTTGCTATGGACAAGGTAAGGGAGGCCAAAATCAACTTTAGGATTAAAGCCCTAAGATATTACCCTTGGATATG
>NW_005317189.1:0-1047 GCF_000412655.1 Myotis brandtii
TCTATTCACTGAGCCAAACCAGCTAGGGCAGGTTTCAGGTTTGATCCTTGGTGGGAACCTATATGGGAGACAGCCAATTGATCTCTCGCTCTCTCTCTTTCTTTTTCTCCCTCTTCCCCTCTCTCTAAAATCAATTTTTAAAAACATATTAAGAGCAAAGGAGGGGGCGAGGGACTCTGACCTCATTAGTGGCAGAAGGGAAGGGTTCACCACAGGGCAGGGGCCTCCCACAGGCCTCCCCTGGCTGCCTCTGAGCCTTGAAGGGGCCTCTGGGCTCAGCCACACCTGCCCCGGAAGCACCTGAGCTTCCCTGGCGTCAGAGACCTGGAAGGAGAGTCAGGTGGTAGCCCCGCCCACAGGTCCGCTTCCTGAGCCCTCGGTCTTGTCTCCACTCTGGGAATCAGGGAAACCACCCCTCTCTGTTCCCACTAAACATACGCACAGACAGCAAACTCGACGGTACCTCTGTCACCAAAAACAACTAGACCTCGGCCAACAAACATGGCTGAACTTACGTTAACGTATGCAGCTCTACCTGTGACAACACACCCGCCTGAACTTGAGACAACAGATATGACTGAACTGACGTCACCATACCCGGCTGTACCTGTGACAACATCCGCCTCGGTCAGTCTGGCTGCCCCGCCTCCAATCGCCCAGAGCAGCAACAGCAGCCTGGCTCTCACCAGATCCCTCGCCAGGTGAGCAGAGCTGGGCCCCTGCAACCTTCCCCGCGGCCGCCCTGTGGCTGCTCCCCTAGGGATGCTCGGTCAGGGACCCCACGGCGCCACTCTGATGTGCCCTGTGCAGGGGAGAAACAGCAGAGCCCGCACTGCGCCTCCACGGCTCCCTTTGACCTCTGCGTGCTTAAAGTGCCCCCCACTCCCTGCGTGGAACCTAAACAAAGCCCTCAGCGGGGCTACAGGCTCTGGCTCCCTCTGGTTCCCCACCCCCCAGGAAGCAAAAGGAAGTGTAGTGGGGTTCAGCCTCAAGTGCGCTAGAAGGAAGGTCTGCTGTATTAGTGTCTTGTGGCTGCTGTAACAAATC
>NW_005317190.1:0-1047 GCF_000412655.1 Myotis brandtii
AAGAGGGTTTAAAATAGTATTTACCTCTTGGGGTTGAGTGGGGATTAAATGAATTAATCCATGTGAAGAGTTTAGCATAGTGCCTACCCCCAGTAAACATTCAGTAAATAGTAGCCAAGAGTATACTTTGCTCCGTGCGTGAAGGAACACAGAGGACAGGACAGATCCACAGCAGTTACAAAGGACAAAGGGTCAAGACGTCCACATGCTAACTAAAGCCCAGGAACGGGCAGTGGACATGAAAAGCAAACGCAACGTCTCCTGGTGCTGCCTAACCCTGGTGGCCTTCCAGGCCCGTCCCTGGGGAGGCCGCCGCACCCCGCTGACCATCTCTCCCTCCCTTAGGGCTGACGACTGCTTTTTTGCTTCTCGGAAGCTGGACGCAGTGGCCATCGAAGCCAAGTTTAAGCAGGACCTGGGTTTCCGGATGCTGAACTGCGGGCGGACGGATCTGGTGAAGCAGGCGGTGTCGCTCCTGGGGCCCGATGGGATCAACACCATGAGCGAACAGGTACAGGGTCCTCTGGGTGTCTGAACGCGCACCCCCACCTTCACCACGAACGCTGCCCCATGGCAAGATGGACACGGCAGGCACTGGACAGAGGCTCCCCCTACGGGTGACTTGGGGTGATTTTTTTTTTTTTAGTTTAGTTTTTAACATAAAAATACCCTTGTTCATCATTATAGAAGTTGCACGTGATCATTGCAGCTGAAATGGAAAAGAGAGAAAAATAGGCCTATTCCAGAAAGGAAATCATTCCCTCACCCGGATAACCATCCTATTTATATTTAGTATGTGTCCTTCAAGTTCTTTTTCCAGCATGGTTAAAATTAGTGCTCAGCGGCCTGTTACTGCCTCACAGAACAAGTCAAGACAAATTTTCACCAAACTTTCGGGGTACGTTTAAGATGCACAAAAGTCATTCTGGGGGACCCTCGGAGGAGCCTCTGAGACAGGCAGCTGTCCCCCCAGGCCTCTGACACTAAGGTACATTGAAAGGTACTTTGCAATATCATTAAATAGTTTTAGTCCCTTTTAATGGCTAC
>NW_005317191.1:0-1047 GCF_000412655.1 Myotis brandtii
CACACACACACACACACACACACACACCCCACTGGGGGGAAAAATGTGGCTGCATAAATGCTCTTCACACTATGGCCTGGAAATATGATCCTGTTAGGTCCCTTGGAATCTGACTCAGTATCATTTGTTTTTCTTGCTAAAATGCTTCTCTGTAAATTACAGCAGGAGCAGGGGAGGTCATGTGGTTTCTGATTTACTGTAGAGAATATCGAGAAGGAAAAAATTATCCGAGGAGTCATTGATAATCAGAAGGCGTAGAAAAACCTCACTGTGAAGTCTTTATTACTTCTGAGTTTGGTCAGCTCTACCTTCCTGTCCCTCGGCATCAAGGCCCCTGTTATCCTGAAGGCTATTTTTATAACCACTCAATTTTCCAAGTCAGATTCCGGTTGGGAGGGTATGTAGAAAGTCTACACCCTTTTCTCTTCCCCTTTCCCCAATGTATTCTGGAAATTAGGGTTTTCTCCACGGGTTTTCTAGTTTCTGCAGGTTTGTGTTGGGAAACCCCTTCTGTTCTGTTTTTTCCCTCCTCCTTTCATTGGGGTCACAGTTTGGATTCTATGGACCACCCTCTTTCCCGGTCATCATGACACATGGATGGTCAAGGTACTCGTATCAAGAGAACAGGTCCTGCTCCGTGAAAGGCCGAGGAAATGCTGGGCCGATCTTCGAGAGGTGGTGTTGACCTTGATTGTCCCCACCAAGCTGACAGCTGGTGAAAGGTGTTGGCACAGCCATCCAGGCCCTGAGCAGACTTAGCGTTGGTGCTAAACATCATAAACCCCATCAGCCACCAAGTGAAGTCAGCACTTCCTTACTTGCATGGCTCCTTGTGACTGGTTGGGATGAATGTGCCACGTTTTCCGCCTTCCATTCAGGAGGATGGAGTTATTAAAGCCCAGAACTGGGCACCCGGGCACTGGTTCAAAAAAATCATCCATGTTGCTGCCTTTCTGGTTCCTTGGAGGTTGTCATTTATTTTCCCTCAGCCTCAGCTTCCCAAGCTGTGATTCAAAAGAATTGATTCTCTCTGAAGCCACTTTCTGC
>NW_005317192.1:0-1047 GCF_000412655.1 Myotis brandtii
TATCTGTTCAAGTCCCTGCTTTCATATCTTTTGGGTCTATACTCAAAAGTGAAATTGCTGGCTCACATGGTGACTCCATGTTTAACATTTTGAGGAACTTCCACGCTATTTTCCAAAGCAGCCGCACCATGTGACAGTCCAGTCAGCAGCATATGAGGATTCTATTTCTCTAAATCCTCACCAGCACTTGTTATTATGGTGGTTTTTTCTTATTAAAACCATCCCGGGGGGTGTGAAGTGGTTATCGTTCTGTTTTGATTTGCATTTCCTTGATGACGAATGACGTTGAGCGTCTTTTCATGGGCCAATTGTCTATCTTCTTTGGAGAGATGTCTGTTCAAATCCTTTGCCCGTTTTTAAATTTTTATTATTGAGTCGTAAGAGTTCTTTATGTATTCTGGATACAAGCCTCTTTCCAGGTACAAGATTCGTAAATATCTACAGGTTGTCTTCTCCCTTCCTTGATGTCCTTCACAGCACAAAACATTTTAATTTTGCTGATGGCCAACTGCTTTTTTCTTTTGTCATTTGTGCTTTGGGTGTTATATCTAGGAAGATTTTGCCTAACCCAAGGTCATGAATATTTACTCATACTTTCTTCTAAGAGATTTATTGTTTTAGCCTACACATTTAGGTCTATGTGTCATCTTGAGTTCATTTCTGTGTGCGGTATGAGGAAAACCATGCGTATTCAACAAACACCACTTTTTAGCTGGGAATCCGCCCAACCACGGGGCTTTCCACTGAAACACACAGACTTGAAGGGCACCTCTAACAAGGCGTAGATGTCGACAGAATCCACTTTTGGGGAGAAGACACCCCTGGTGTTGTTTTTCACGTCAGTGTCAGTATCTGATGTTGATTTCAGCGCAGCCTGTTGAAAGCGCCCGCATGTGCCAAGATGGAATTTACATGTTGAAAGCAGCTCCACTCGGTATGAAAGAGGTTACACAGAACGAAGGTGCCCCATGTAGCAATCCTGTTATAAAAGGGCAAGTCTAAGGAAGCCACCTAATTGGCAAAAGAAAGTCCAGCCCAGCAATTAGA
>NW_005317193.1:0-1047 GCF_000412655.1 Myotis brandtii
CACCCCCAGTATAGTATGGGAGAAAGCTGTCCCTGAGTTCCTGTCTTGATGCAAGACAGTCCAGTTCCTCCCTGTATGTCCCTGGATCCCCCAAAGCTGTAGCCCAACACTGGAGCTCAGAGGAAGTGGCACTATGTAAGTTTGTGTGCAGGCCCTTTAAGGGGAGCTGTCTGCGTCTCCAGCATTTATTTTTGAAATATAACTCAAATACTTAGAATTATAGGACTTTAGAAGTAATAGAGGGATTTTAATTCCATGCCCATCCTGACTGTAGTTAGGAAAGAATATACTGAGGTCCAGGGAACTTAAATGATTTGCACAGGGTCACATGGCTAATTTATGGCAAAGTTGGACAAACAAACTAGATTTCCTGAACCTCAGCCCAACAACATTTCCACAGTAAGCTTAAAATCCTTAGCAATTAATATTACTTCAATAATTCATTGATAAGACATTTAATGCTTTATTTGACGAAAATAAGCTTTGACACACCATTCATTCATTTTATCTTTTCAAAAATCCCTGCAAGGTTATCCTCATTCCTATTTTTGTACACACCCTAGTACAGATTAAGTAATATGCCCAAGGTTATATAACTAATAAGGAATGACGTATGAAACATCCCTTTTGCCTGAGTTCAGATCTCAACCTCTTTCAGGGCATCATATTCACCACTTCAAGTTTTCTTTGAGCAATAATATTATAACTATTCTGGAGAGCACCTTAGTCTTCGACATTAGTCTTTATCAGGGCTTAGTTATGACAGTCATCCAAATTTATTCTGGTTCTGCTCCATCATGAGATTTTTTGTAAAGTGAGACTCACATTAGGATATGATCAATAGTAAGTGTTTGGGATGCATATATAAGTAATCAACTAACCTTTGTATGGATGATTACTTTAGTAGTGATTCATTATTTCATGCTCTGAACAGATTTTTATTGTATTTCTGTGTACACACACATATACGAGAATTGTACTGATCATCTTCTTTTTAAGCTATCATGATGGCCTTAAATGTTGATCCAAGGTCCAATGCATAACTTT
>NW_005317194.1:0-1047 GCF_000412655.1 Myotis brandtii
GAAGTCATGCCTATCCTTTTCACCATTTTATTCCTAGCACTTAGCAAAGCACCTGGTTATATTATGTGCTCATTAAATAATTATGAAATAAAATAAGTAGACTAGATAATCTAAGCAAATTACAAAAATTGTAATAATATGCCAGGAAATCATACTTTATTAAGGAAGCTTCTCTACACATTCATCTCTAACCAATCCTCAAGCAAACATATTTTTAAAAATTAGTTAAAAGTTTATTTATTAACAAATTCAAAAGTACAAAATAAATATGATGTTTTGATATTCCATATTTTTTTCTACCTTTCACATACTTACTTCAGGTTACCATTTCTTAGCAGACCCACTGTCCACTCCTAACTCATTCTATATTTGCTTGCAATTATTCAAACTAAGAAATAAATTATTTATAAAAGTTTAACAATTTTGAACATATTTGCCATTAATAAAACACTGCATCCAATCTGATGGTGAATTGTCTACACAAGTCTTTTAAAAAGTAGTTGTATATCACTTACTGGTTTGTAGGAGTTCTTTATATATTCTGGTTATGGGTTCCTTGTGAAATGTATGCATTACAGTATCTTCTCCTACTCTATGGCAATCTTTCATTCTACGAGTTGTTTTGGATAAATCAAAGTATTAAATGCAAATAAAGTCCCATTACCTTATGGTTAGTCTCTGTGTTTGTTAAAGGAATTACCTATCCAAAGTTCTTAAATATATTATTTTTATTTTATAAAATAGTTATTGTTACACCACTCTTATTTAGGGATGTAATCCATGAGAAATTATTTTTGTGTATAAAGTCAAGTTTTAATTTTTAAAATACATATTTAATTTATCTAGCTTGTTGGTTTGCAAACTGGCCCTTATACAAAGAGGGCAAGAAGAGACCAAAGAAAGAAGTTACTCCAAATTGATAGGTGGCATTTAAAAAAATTTCTTCCCATCACCATTTATCCCCCCTATACCCTCCTTCACTTCTACCCTTCCCCATAACTCCCCATAATCACTACACAGTTATCCGTGTCCATGAGGTTTTTTTTT
>NW_005317195.1:0-1048 GCF_000412655.1 Myotis brandtii
AATGAGCCATGGAGCTTCTATTTGGGAGCTGGTCACAAATATACTTCAGGAGGGAAGGGCCAAAGCACTGGGGGACGAGCTGCTAGGGCGGGTGGGGAGAGATGTTTTCTGGATCTCTGAGCCAGCTGAGAAGGGAGGGAGTGGCTGCCACAGAATTCCTGCGAACAGCTGAGACAGCTGGGAGGGGTGGGCTCCCGGCCTCCACAGGGTGCAGCTCTCTGAATAGCTATCATCTTACTACAGGGGAGAAACAACAAGAACTTTGCATCGCTTTGGTTTGGCAGTTTGCGATTTGCAGGCAGCGTTACCTGCATTATCTCCGTTGCTTTCCTAGCAAACCTGTTAGGCAGAGAGAGTGCCCACCCACCCAGAGCCTCTAGGCTTGTCAAAGGGCAGGCAGGGCGGGACGGGCTCTGGCCTTCCCACCGCGCCCCCTCTGCCCCTGCAATGGAACATTCAGGGCCAAGACTACAACTAGACAAAAAACTAGTTCCTACCCAGACCAGATGGGTATGGCGGGGAAAGGATTCAGGCAAAGAACTGGTTGATCATAATCAGTCGTGAACCATTCTGACTATATTTTTAAACCGCCACCTGACTTTATACTTTCCTGGGAGAAAGCCCCGGTTTAGGGAGGCATGATGACCTTTCTCTTTGTTTCCCACCCCAATATCCTGGGTCCTCCTTTCAGAGAGGGAAGTCCTTCTGCCCTGCAGGTGCTCTGCCATTCTATTTTCTCACTCGCAGTCACTCACCAGGTGCAGTTGCATAGCATGTACTCTGCTGAGTATTATGGACAACGTACAGGAAGTCTAGTCGCTGACCTCAGGAATTTACAATCTGATCCAGGAGGTAGGATTCCCGAATGTGGCACACCTGGGCAATCTGGTCGCGGGTGGCGCTTAGTGAGGCCATGACAGTGTGGTTGGTGCAGACCTGGGCAGACGATACACTCAATTCTGACACCTGTAGGGTGGTGTCATGTCCAACTGGAGTCTGGGACCAGAACATTTCTCTATTACACACACACACACACACACACACACAC
>NW_005317196.1:0-1048 GCF_000412655.1 Myotis brandtii
GGGAAGGAAATAAGTGGGAGAGGCTCTTTACCATCTATTAAGGTGCCATGATTAGCAATTTATCTGCTACAGAAAGATCGTGACTATGCCATCTATATAGATAATCATACAGAAACACGATGCCCTAAAATGTTATCAGAAATGATGCGGGCCAATCCAGTCACACATTCATTTCATATTTGAAATGCAAAGTCAGCACTTAGCATACCATTTCCTATGGTAGATGTCGTCTACTGTTAAAATGCTGAGCTGAAGAAGTTAAAAGAAGCACCTAATCTGAAAAAGTACATTATTAGTGACAAAAGAATAATATCAGCATGAGCGAGAAAACTGAACTGCAAGTTTTGCATTTCAAGAAAACCTCATTTTTTATGAAGCTATTTGTGAGAGAACGCTTCCTTGGGATTTGCTTCAAGGCAGGCATTTCTATTTATACAATTATCGCATAAATTGTGTGCCTCTTCTTAAATTAGGCACTTTTAGAGTTCTCAGCTTCCTTCTTCAACCTGACAATTGTTATCAATGAGTCACTTTCCCCAACATTGGCCATACAGAAGTTTTCTTAGTTACATTAATGCAGAATGTGGTGAGGAAATTTCTGAAAACACATTTCCTTGTTAAGAAACTGATTCTGCTAAGAAATATACTGACTGAGAGCCAATAGTTGTAATGTTTGGGACCTTAAAGACAAGAAGCATTTCATACACTCCCCAGAGAATCCCAAGGGTTTTTAGGGGACATTTTTTGATTCTGCAACCCAGGATCTTTTAAGCCCAATTTCTCCCTGATTTTAAAGGAATTTAAACAATATAATAAAATCACAAGAAATTGGTTCCCAAGATGTTTTCTTAATGCACTTTTTGATAATCATATGTCTATTTTATGAGCTTAAATTATTAATAATAGAATAATTATTAATAATTTGGTGTTGCTCAGTGATTAGATTGTCTGCCAAAAGGTTTCAGGTTCAATTCCCCTTCAAAGGCATATGCCTGGATTGCAGGTTTGGCGTGTGCGGGAGGCAACAAATCTCTCTCTCTCTCTCTCT
>NW_005317197.1:0-1048 GCF_000412655.1 Myotis brandtii
CCTAGAAGAGGGTGGGTGCTCATGAGCATAAGGCTACAGATCAAGTGCAATACCACTTAGCAGCCAACTTGTCCCAACTCTTCTCTCCTGTGACCCTTCCATCCATTGTCTGGATCCAGTTCACTGTGGGAACAACTTGTGTCCCTCAACAAACACACCCATTTCCCATCTCAATCCAGACACTGGGGACAACTTTTTATGATTTAGTGTCACAGAGAAAACTGTGGATGTGTAACAGGGACTATACAGTGAGGTGTCCTTCTCTCAGCAGGATGGCATTGGCTGGCTCTGAAAAAACCCTCCCTGCTCAGAGGCTATGAAATGGGAGCCCAGAGGGACTGTCCACCTTGAGGGCAGGAAATGGGAATGCAGAAACAGAGCTGGTGTCCTGCTGGCCCTCCTCTAATACCAGATTCCTCAAATGCCTTTGAGCCTCGTTTTCTTATAGGAAAATGGGAACAATGATGCCCAAGTCATAGGGTAATTGTGAGATCCAACGAGTCCACGTATTTCATAATTCTCTGTCAACACAAAAGAAACACCACCGCGGTGTGCTAACTATAATAAGTTTTACCTGCTCCTCAATCAGGGCCCACTGAATGGTCCCCAGCTATTTTCAGTTTCCAGACACACAATAGATACTAATAAACACATCAGGTAGCTTCACGATTGATTCCAGCACTGCTCTTGGTCAAATTCTTTAACTGTAAACTCCTACTCATGACCCAAACAGTAGCATAGTGGTGGCCATAGGCAATGACAGGGGGGTCACACTATACCATGAAGTCAGGGTAGAGGGCCGACCTGGATCTCACCCAGCATGGAAGAGCTCAGGGTGCCCTGGGAAGGGGTGAGAATGACTAACTGGTGTTGCCTACATCCATCCACCCCAACCCTTCATGGAACTGAGTCACTACGGTTTTTTGTGAAGTTGGTTATTTCATCTCTCTTTCATCTCTTATAAAATGTAGCTTCCATTCATTTTTCTAAACTGCTCCTGCAGAGGTGCAGGCTCAAGTGCTCATTTCAAAGTTTCTCATTTTTTTTT
>NW_005317198.1:0-1048 GCF_000412655.1 Myotis brandtii
AGTGGTGATACTCTTTTCTCTTCCCTCTGTCCCCAGCTAGCATGTCAGTATGAGGAGGGCAGGAACCATGTTCACCATAGTATCTCTAGAACAGTACATGACAAGCTGCTTGACACACACAGTCAGTATGTAATGTAGATCTTTTGAATGATGTTGGATGAATGCAGATTGTGTTCGTGCATGAATAACATATCTTCCAGGGACTTGGGACTTGTCATGGCGGTGGTGGAGTTAGTGAGAACTTTCCAGGTTCTCTTCTTCATCCTTTTTTGAGACCTACTGGACAGAGGGAGCCGAATAGGAAGTTGTAAGTGGACCATGAAGAAATTCTCAGGAATGAACCTTCACCATCTCTTAGATTCTGCCTAAAAGGCCGATCACCTTCCCTGTCCTTCAGAAATCCACTTTAGATTGTCTAGCCTGTAATTTGGGGGTTTTAAGTAATGAAGAACTGGCATTCTTTTGCAGTTGAAGAAGATGAAGCTCAGACAATTGATGGGTAAGCAATATGAGCACAGTTGGACTCTAAGTAGTTTGGTCAAGTTGCCTAAACACAGAATCAAGAGTTTAAAGGGTCTCCAAGTCAAACCAGTACCCGTTGACAGTCCTCAGAGAACCTTTCCCGTTTTCAGGTGTAGAATTCTAGCATGTAATAGTGCTAAAATAAATGGAGTTTCTACTGGTGGATGAAATTTTGTTTTATATAGATTATTATTACATCCAAAATTGCTCTGCAGAGTATTTCTTCTTATTTCTCTCCACTATAAACAAGCCTCTGGCAGGGTATGTGTCTTAGTCTATTCAGGCTGTTAGAACAAAATATCATGGACTAGGTAACTTAAAAACAACATACATTTATTTCTCATAGTTCTGGAGGCTGGGAGTCAGAAAGCAAGGCACCAGCATGGTCATATGGGTAAGAGCCCACTTCCTGGTACATAGACAACCCCTTCTCTCTGTGGTAGGGGCAAGGGATCTCTATGGGACCTCTTTTACAAGAACACTAATCCCATTCATCAAGGCTCCACCCTAATGATCAAAACTCTCC
>NW_005317199.1:0-1048 GCF_000412655.1 Myotis brandtii
GGTCGATGCTCAACCACTGAGCCATGCCAGTTGGGCAATACTGTCTTTTCTTTAAAAATGTGCAATTTTATTGGTAAAATATGATTTTTTTTCTAATTCAAAATAATAACTTCATTTTACCAAACATTTTATTTCTGTTCTACAATGGAAGTGATATAACAAAAATATCACCGAGAAACTGATAAATTTGAACAAAAGCTGAAACTCTTTCAGTTCATGATCTATAAAACAAGCTCACACAGAGAAACTGTTTAATTCCATGTTTTAGAAACTATAAAGCACCATGACAGACCAATAAAAAGGAATATTTTAGTAGATTCACAAACAACATACTATCCTATTACTCCATTTGGAAGAAGTAATGAATATTGTATACCTGAAATAAAATCCTAGTTCTTTTTTAAAAAATGTAAATTGTCCATTTGTTTTGCTCATATTTACATCCTTAGATAAAGTTTTAAAGGATCCTTTGCAGATTTACTTTCTTTCTTGAGTAAATTCCTTTTTGAATCAATTTTTCTTCATATTGCTTTTTGTAGTAGTCCTAAGAGAGATTAATTTTCATTTCATTTATCTTAATACCATTGCTAGTAGTCATTACTCTAAAACCAGACTGCCTGAGTTCAAATCCTGACTCAATACTGTTGCCATAGGCAACTCACTTAACCTCTCTATCTTCATCTTAAAAATAGGAATAATAATAGTATCTATCTCATATGACTGTTATAAGAATTAATTTAGTTAATATCCATGTTATAAAGCATTAAGTATTTGTTATTATCATAATACTTTTAATATTTTAAAAATATATATTTCTTCCAGAGTTGCTTAAAAAAAGAAAATCTGAATATTGGTTGACTCTTAAATACTTGATTTTAATTTCTATTCCAATTTATATCAAGTTAAATCCAAGTGCACTGGTTTGAGGTAAGCGTTGGTGGCATAATAATAATAATTTGACATAGGATGTAAATTACAGCATAGAAAATATAATCAACTAGAGGCCTGGTGCACAAGATTCGTGCACTGGAGGGGAGTCCCTCACCCC
>NW_005317200.1:0-1048 GCF_000412655.1 Myotis brandtii
TAGTAGAGCCTGGCTAGAATCCAAACCTTACAACTCAATCCATTGCATGGTGTCTGGGGCTTGTTGAGAAAGGCAGCTCAGGACCCTAATACCTCCTGGAGAAGCTTCATGGATTACCTATCCTGCCCCACGTCCTGGACAAGGCAAGGAAACTCCCAGCAATCTCCTTACTTAAGAGATGAACATCTGTGGGTCTGTTGATCAAGGGTGAGAGAGATCAAAATTTTATTTCTGATGTTCAAAAGCCACTTAACATTTTCCAGAAAAAAAGTAGAGATAAAGTACAATATGATGTCCAAAATAAACTATAGTTTTTAAGCATTAAAGTATGTATTATTCAGTGTCGGCTTCATCTAACCAGTGACACGCTGCATCAATTTAACCTTAAAGTCTAAATCAACTTTGGATTAGCCTCGGATGAATGGAGCTTTGTTCAATTGTGACTCCTGGTTAGAACAGCCGCTGTGGGTTCCTGAAGTGAATCCTGCCATACCTAGCAGAATAACACACTGATGGAGATGTTCCGCATGAGGCTGCACTGCTGTCATTTTGCTAAGTTTGAGAAGTTCTAGAAAATGGAGAAGGCTTGTGGAGGGGGAAGCATCATACTCACAGAGGGAATTTTTAAAGAGTAAGTTTGGTTCTGCAATAGAGAAGTATATTGGGGACAAAGGACTGCAGCGACAAAATCGGGAATTTGCCCCACTTCAAAGAGATGGGTCTCATTATAGAAAGATACACCCAATGCCCAAGGCACACAGGGCAGGAGACTAAAGAGTGGGATTTCCTGAAGGTTCACAGAGTGGTAAACAAAACCCACTGGGGGAAGAGCCCTGAGAACCATGGAGGAGAACTGAGGAGGGGACCCTGCCCTGAGGTAGCCACCACTTTTCCCGGGGGCACTGGCCGAACCGGGAGAGTCAGAGGCCGACAATGCCAAGGGCTTGATGAACTGATTCGGCCAAGGTGTTGTCTGAGGTGACAGAAGCAGGAACGTACAGAGGGCTGGGCACCAACCCGCCCTTCTAACCTTAGGCTGTGTCACTTC
>NW_005317201.1:0-1048 GCF_000412655.1 Myotis brandtii
TCTTATTCCCAGCTTCTGCGACACTTAGCCTCAAGGCTACATGGTGTTGGGACATGGGGTGTTTCTGCAGGCTGGATGTGCTGGCTTACATCTGTTATCAACTCTAATGCCATCGCCCAAATATCTGTTCTGGAAGGAAATGCATCAACGATGCTCAGAGTTGGGAGTAACTTCAGAGGTCATTAAATCCTGCTCTTTACCTGACATTGATCCATGTCTACAGCGCTACCAATAAGCAATTGCATGGCCTCAGCGAGAGCTGGTGACAGGACACAGGTACTCTAAACCCCCCGGGCAGCTCCTTCCAATCAGCCAGTATCCACCTCTCTGAACTCCTGCCCACGCGATGGGGCTAGCTCTGCCCTCTGGCCTCACACGGAGAAAGTGCCATTCCTCTTCCCTATGATTGCCTTCTAAGTGTTTGAAGACAGCAATCATTTTGCCTTGAGTCACCCCCTTCTGTTTTCAGGCTAAACAGTCTCTGTTCTATCCTACGCCCCTCATCACTCATGGTTTCTGTGACATATGAGGAGCATCACCCCTGGTCAACTGTACATTTCTCACTGCCTCCTGCTTTATAGATGGGCCCAGCCACTGCCAAGATCAAAGGCGGCCTCCCCCTCCCTGTGGCTTGAAGCCAGGCTGATGGACATGCAAGATGAAATGGCAGTGAAGGCCGGCGAGGGGTGGGGGAGCGGGAAAGGGAAGTTTTCAGAGAGAGCAGAACTGGAAATGATGAGAATGCAGGCGTTCATAAAGCTGTGAGCTGGACTGTGAGCAGCTTAGGGTGTGCAGCCACTGGAAGAGTAGGGCTAGCTCGGCTCAGAGGATATGGGCAACTCTGGAAAGGGCTTTCCTTGTGCAAAAAGGTTCAAAGAGGAACAAACCAGCTGTGCCCATCGTAGTGAATCCCTAATCAGAGAGATGCTCATTTGAATTATGAAAAATCTCCCTTGGAAATAGTTACCGGCCCCAGTTGAGGTCATAGATCTAAAAAGTCCAAGGTTGCCCGGCTAGTGTGGCTCAGTGGTTGAGTGTCAACCTATGA
>NW_005317202.1:0-1048 GCF_000412655.1 Myotis brandtii
ACTATACAGAGGAAACTCTGCTAATATTTTGGTATAGTCAGTTTTGGTGCCTTTCTCACCTGTATAATTTTTTAAATAAAATTGAGATTTTGCCATTTAGTATTCGGCTTCTTTCAGAAAACATGGATATAATCAAGAGCAGTTCCCTCTATCATTATATATTCTTTGAAACATTCATTTTAACAGCCACATAGGAACCCAGTGCCATAGTTATTTCACCATTCTTCTGTTCGACTTTTGGAAAGCATACATTTCCAGCATCACATGCATCAGAAAAAGGAAAACCACTATCCACTTTAAAAGCCTCCCCTGGAAGAACCTCAAAATGTCTTTCTATGCAAAGAAGAGACATCCTTTTGAAACACTGGAGAGAGCCCTGGGGGTGTACTTGGGTTCTAGTCATTGTGTAAACTGGTGCCTCCTGGCTGTGGGTTTTTTGTCAGCAAAATGGAGAAACACTGGGGCCTTGTCTACTGTGTGACCATCAAATGAAATGAAGCAAGTGAACGTCTTCTGGAGCCTCCAAGATAATACTTGAGTGAGAGTTATTTATTACCATGTGTAGGCTTGTCAAGAGCAAGTCAGTAGTGGAGGAACCTGCCACTACAGAGAGGCTGCCATCTACTTCTGGCAAGTGTGTAACTAAGTTTCCAACTTCCAGCGAATGTGCATGAGGGTTAGGACCATATCATTAAAATGAGGAACGATTAGAGATACCCCTTGAATATTTGATATGAGCCTAGTTGGAGATTCCATTAGAAGGGAAAGAAATTCCTAAGAAAAAAAGAAAGTAATTAACATAAAAGAAACAAAACAACCATGCCTCTCCCCAAGACACCACCAACAGGATAGATTATTTAAATGTTACAAAGTTAGTGGCACTGAGAATATGAATTTGACGCACTTTAATGGAGAAGGAAGCCTGGAGAGAGGAAGATTTTTTTCTTGTTTTAAAAATTTTATTTATTGAGAGAGAGCGAGAGCGAGAGCGAGAGCGAGAGATTTTTTGTCCCACTTATTGATGCACTCATTGGTTGATTCTTGTATG
>NW_005317203.1:0-1048 GCF_000412655.1 Myotis brandtii
GGGCTGCGAGGGCCGAGCCCCTTGCACGAATCTCATGTATCCGGCCTCTAGTTAACAAATAAATTATATCTAATACATTTGATTACATGTTATATACTACATGGTATAGACTCCCTCCCCAGTGGGCAGGAAAGACCCAGAAAACATAAAACATGGTTTCTGTCTCGGTGGCCTGGTATTTTACACTTATGGCACTTAGGGTCTCAGTTCGAACCCACCACATTTCGAGTGCTCAAAGCCTGGTGCTGGGCACAGTTTTACCCTCTGTCTGTGGGACCACGAGAAGCGGTGCTGGTTACGTGGTGATGTCGGGGAGACCTTGACAAAGGAGGCGCGTGGCCCGGCCCCTCCGGAGGAACGGGCTGTTGGGGGGTAGCGCCTGGGCTCTGCCCCTCCCCAGTGCTGTGTGTTGGGAGGGTCTGGGGCCTGAGCTGGGGCCTGACCGGCGGGTCTGCTTGCAGATCTGCATCCTGCAGGGCTGGAAGCCCCCGAGAGGCCGCTTCGACGTCCTGCCACTCCTGCTCCAGGCCAACGGCAATGACCCCGAGCTCTTCCAGATCCCCCCAGAGCTGGTGCTGGAAGTGCCCATCAGGCACCCCAAGTAAGAGGGCCGGCATGGAGTGGGTGAGGGTGGGTGGATTTCCCCAGTGCCCCTCTGCCCGTTCCTGGACCCCCTGGCTCGCCCTCTCCAGCCCAGACACAGGCTGAAAGGGGCTCTTGATTCCAGTCCTCGCCCTGGGACCTGGGCACAGAATCAGTAATTCCTCCTTGACCAGCCAGGGAACTGCCATCTTTTCTGAATCATAATGTCCCTTCTTACCCCACTCCTAAGCTACCGACTCGGACCTGCCCTTTCCCAGCCGGAGGATCAGAAAGCAGGAGCACCTGCTATCCTGTTGGGGGCTCAGATGTTAAACAGAGGGAGCTGTTTAAACCCTGTGACTTGAGGGGAGTCACGTCCGAAAGGAATTTGGAGGAAGGAAATCCAAGGGGCCTTGGGGGCAGAATGGAGGCGGCACCAAAAGACTCAGTAATCAAGATAAATAAT